>NC_134083.1:51677162-51980192 GCF_000715075.1 Nicotiana tabacum
GGTTTATTTTAAATCCCAAATCGAGGAAATTTGACTCTATTTATGGTCCGCGAATACAGAAGACCGGGTAAGGAATTCTGTTAACCCGGGAGAAGGTGTGAGGCACTCCCGAGTTCCGTGGTTTTAGCACGGTCGCTCAACTATCAATAATCGGCCTAATTATCTGATTTAATACATGTTTAAAGCCTATTGTACATTTTTACTTTTTAACCGCTTTTAATTATTTATGAAATTATTTCTGGAACAAGTCACGATGTCGTACACTTGTCATTTTGGTACACATCGCAAACCGCGCCACATGAAATGCACCTGCGATTTACAGCATGTTAAATTTTATTATTATTTGAAGTTATGGTCGAGTCGCGTGAAACGCGCACTCGAATTGGGGATTACGTATCATGACTATGCCATGGGAACCATACCCATAGTCACGATGCTCTATTATTAATCGCGCCTAAAGCAAGCTACGATGTTCAAAATTGCTTAATTTTCTGATGCTTGAGATCATGTGGCAAGTCCAGAATTATGGAAGATGGGTTACAAGACTTCTTAAACATTACCACAGAATCAATCAAATTGCGAAATTGTGATAGATTCATTGCAATAAAAATAAGAAATCATAATTCAACATACTTTGGATTTCCATTCGAACTAGAAAGCCCGACCTTCGTTTTCAACATTACTAAGATAACTACAAAACAGACACTTACGACTATGTGTTCAACAGAGAAGCAAAGTAAGTAGGTCTGGTGGTTGGATCACAATTTAACTTTTGAGGAATTTCGTGTATAGCCGGAAACGAATTAATGGCCACTTTGGACATTGCAGTGATGGCCATTTTGAGTAACAGTCAATTTTAACCTTCATTTTTCGGCCAATCGATCAACTCAAATGCCAAGACTTACAATAACAGACATACATACTGATTTCAGATCCTAACAAAACTCAACAATTGAATCATATTCATATTATAACTACTAACTTTCATATACCAAACGTTTACAGGTTCTACCACGAAGGGGAATCTAGTCTTAGTTCGAAGAGCGATCCAAACAACAGCAATTGAAAGTAACCATGTCTCAAATCTGAAAACATATATGATGTTATATTGAAAGGTGATATTCAATCAGTACTATGAACATTACATGAAGATTTAGGTACCAACTTCATAACTGGATTTGCTAATAAATAAGAAAGCGTGATACTAAAAAAAAATTTCACAAGAAAGAGAACTAGATAACTCCAACAGAGCACAAGAAATACAGGCAGAAAATGACTGATTCCATTAATTTCAAAGCATGCATATCTCTTCCACGTAGGCATATTTCATATCCGATTTACAGTCCAAGGTTCAAAAGAGGTACCTGGTCAACAAGATCAACAAAATAAGATAAGTCTCTGAAGTTGCAGCGAAACAATAGCAGTAAGAATAGCAGCAGCAGAAAACAGCGGAGCAGAGGAGATAAACCCAACTCCAAAAGAAACCCAGAACCAAATGAAGACCCAAGAACAGCACAGTCAAGCCAATTTTCTGTATTCTCCCTTTTAACTCCAGAGAGAACCCCAAAAAAAATACCCCCTATGAAGAAAAGAATGCGTCCCTTTATAGAAGGTAAGCATGTGTTGTGTGTGAAGAATAGGGGGCTGGGAATCTTTTGCCAGCTCCCTGAAAATTAGGGAAATAGCATCTTTTGTAACTGAATATGGACAGCTGTCCGCTTCCAGAAGCAAACTATCTGCTTAAACTTGGGCTAGAGGCCATGACCTAGATGGCCCAAGGCCAAGCCCAGAAAACAGCCCAAAAAAAATGAAACAAACAAGTGTCATATTTCAAATAAAACCAGAGATTTGACTAAGTGCTTAACCTTTAATTAATCTAAATCAATCCATTAGCTGAACTAGTTGAGCATGCGATTAACGACTGACTGAAAGAAAAGAAAAAGAAGGAAATACAACAAAACAAAAACAAAAAACAAAAAAAAAACAAAAAAAACCAACCAGAAAAGCACAGAGCCGGAACAAATGAGGAGAAAAGAAAAGAGAAAAAGAAAGAATAGGAAAGAGAACAACAAAACAAGAAAAGAAAACAAAAATACTAATCTAAATGCTAAAGAAGAGAGTAAACGAAACAACCCGATGAGCAGTGAAAATGATGGATTCTAGCCGCGAATCGACGAAAGGACCCAAAATCTCCGGTAACTTCGAAACGGGTCGAGACCAGCCCAGAACAAATACTTTCAACGGGATTACTCCATGCATGTGGGTATTGAACTAGAAATAAACAGAAACGAACAAGTAATTCCGAAATAAACCAGACTAGGGTTTTCTGGAATTTTTAGATCTAAGGTTCGCTAATTTTGGTGGGGTTTGTGATGAAACTGATGAGGGATTAGGGATTAGGAGGGTATGAGGGTTATGGGGTGCGAGTTTGAGAGGATTTGGAGTGAGCCGCCGGCGTGGGGATTCTGGGCGGCTAGGGTTTGGGGTGAGTTTGAGAGAGAGAGATGAGGGGTTTGGGGGCGGCTAGGGTTTGGAGAGGGAAAGAGAAGGAGAGAAAAGTGAGGGGGGTCTCCAGGGTTTGGGGGGTGTACCCGACAGATATAAGGGTTAAGGCAGGGGAGTTGCGGGCCGTTCGATCGAAAGAGATCAACGGTCGAGATCAACCGTTAACGAAACGACGTCGTTTTGGTTAAGTGGCGAGGCTGGGCCGGGTGTGGGGGTGGGCTTAGCAGGTTTCAGGTGATTGTTTGGGCCAAATTGTTTTGGCCCAAATTTAAAACCAAACCGAATTTCCTTCTCTTTTTCTTTTTCTTGATTTTAAATAAAATTAATTAATCAAAAACCTAAATTAAGTGTTAAATCAATCTAATTTGTAGGAATAAACCTAGTTATCTATTTTACCATTAATTAATTTTAGACTAATGAAGGAAGAATTACTTAATTTGCGATTAAAAGCTAAAAATACAAAAATGACCCATATTTTGTGATTTTCTGTTTAATAAAGTAATTAACTTATGTAATTAAATCCTAAATGCAACTAAACCTAAAGTGTTATGTATGAAATACTTTTAGACATTTTGGTATTTTTCTTATGATTTTTAGAATATTAAATATGCAACTAAATGCAAGCAACTTTTAACCAAAATTCCTACAAATTCTATAAAACTAAAAACAATTAAGAAAAATCTATTTGTGAATTTCTACAGGAATACTTTAGTCGGGCAAAAATTATGTGCTCACAGTGAATATAACAATGTCATCTGCATATGCAAGATGATTAATACTAGTACCATTGGAAGGCATAGAGAAGGGGGTATAAGAGCAATCGAGAAATAGATTATTGAAGAAGCATGTGAAAATTCTGCTGCAAGGATAAAAAGTGATGGTGATAATGGTTCACCTTGTTTTAGTCCTTGACTAGATGTGAAGAAATCCATTCTATTTCCATTAATTATCAAAGAGTACCAAACACGAAAGAGAAGGTTCATTATCAAATCAATCCAATACTCTGAGAAACCAAATTTCCTAAGCACAACAGTGATAAAGTTTCAAGAAATTTTATCATATGCTTTGGCCATATCCAATTTTATAATAATATTGCCACCATTATTGACTTGAGAAATAGATTGAATAATCTTTTGAGTTAACAACACATTTTCAGAAATAAGCCTTTCTTTAATAAAATCACTCTGGTTTGGAGAAATTAATCCTGTTAACGGAGGATTTAGTCTAAGAGAGAGTATTTTAAAAATAATCTTGTTAGTAAAATTAGCGAGACTAATAAGTCTAAATTCATTAAAAGTGGCAGGGGCATCTGTTTTAGAAATTAGAACCAAACAAGTATGTGTATAGAATTTAGTAAGAGGAATACCTTTGAAGAAATCTCACACAAAAGCATTGTTGTATTCCTTGATGATGTCCCAACAGTTTTGGAAGAATGTACCATTGAATCCATCTGGCCCAGCAGTACTTATAGCCGAAAGATCAAAGACTGCATTTTTTATCTCTTCCTCACTAGGAATCTCATCCATCATGTATCTATCTTCATCAGTAATCCTTTTGGTGATGCGATTTAGAATAGTAGGATCAAGACATGGAGTTGGGAGATTGAAAATTTTGTTGAAATGTCTGATAGCTACTTTTGCTTTTTTCTCCTCTCCTTGAATCCATTTATCCTTATGATTTTTGATCTTGTTCACATGAAGTTTTCTTCTTCTTTCTCTAAGCATATTATGGAAGTACCTCGTATTTCTATCTCTTTACTCAAACTATTTTATATTAGTTTTTTGAAGAAGAAGGGAGTCTTGCATATGAATCCATCTCATGTACTCCGCATAAGCCTTATTTGTTTCTTCTTTGTCATATTCAGAGTTATTGGTTAACTCAATCTCTTCAAGGCATTGAATCTTTTCTTTCCATTTAATAGCATGTTTATGAATGTCACCCACTTCCTCTCTAGACCATTGACTTAGTCTTTTGCTCATTGGAGTCTCCACATATTATTGTCATTTATGTTGATACTCCAGACTTCATTAACAATGTTGTAGAAGTCTTCCCGCTTAGTACAAAAATTAAGTAATTTAAAGTAAGAAGTGGGCTTACCTACTTGATCAAAGGCTTTCATGAGTAAGGGCCTGTGGTCTGAGCCAGTCCTCACCAAATATTTGAGATTAGTTATTTAAAATTTTTGATTCCACTTGTCGTTGATAAATATTCTGTCAAGTTTTTTCCAAATTCTCTTTCTTGGACACCTATTATTACACCAAGTGAATTTAGGACCAGTGTATCCTAAATCAGTAATGCCACAATTGTCCATACAATTGTTGAATTCAAGACTCTTGTGCATGCTGTGAGGTTTGCCACCTAGTTTTTCCTCTGGATCGAGTCTCCTCCAATGCACCAAGGACCCTTAACATCTAAACTTATTTCCTCAAGACTGCACCAAAGATCTCTTCTTTTCGCAGCAATACATTTAGCATGAATGGATGTAATACTGAAGGAAGGATTTTCAGTACCATCTTCAACCCGTATAGTGATTTGTTGCTCATCATTGAAGGTAACTATGTCATTACTAATGTTCTTCCAGAAATACCATATCTTTCCATTGTCATTGGAGATACAATTTTGAAATCCCAAGAATTTTCTGTAGCCCTCGATCTTATTTTTGTTAACCATAGGTTCCATGATTGATGTAAAGATAATGTTGTTGATGTCTATAAGCTTTTTAAGCCTATGAATGGCATTTTTTGACCTCACCCCTCTAATATTATGGAACAATTTTAGGGGAGGTATCTGTATGTTGTTTCCTCTTTACAGAGGATATGTTTCTGACTTTTTTTTTTCTTGTTTGATTGTCTTGCTCTGCTTCTTCCCCTTCCAGTAAGAATGTAGTCCTCCTCCTCAAAAATTTTATTTTCTTGATTGCCATTTTCTTGTTGCTCAGACTATTTCTTATTCTGATTTGATGTAGGATCTTCCTCTGGATGTTTAATGACTCCCTCCAATTTGTTGTGTAAGCCTTGTTCCTGATTTACATAAAGTTTCACCATCAGTTGAATACCAGGTTGTTCAATGATATTGGTTGTCAAATATGTCGAGCATGTGCTATCAATCTGTACCACTTCTTTATTCCTGTTTTCCTCTCTTGTTTGAGTATTGTGATCATTCTGTTGGTTAACCACTATGCTCGACGGTTCTTTCACATTACTGGACTCTTCACTGTCGATAACAGCATTGTGACACTATGCATTCTTATTTATAGAGCTTTCCTTAACCATAGAGAATGCTTGATTGTTGTGATTATTGGTCTCTTGTCTTTCTTTGTTGTAAGTGTTATTAGTCTACTTGTTCTCTTTTTCTATTGTCTGCTCCTGATTAGTAGAGTTCTTGGAACTAGTATCTTGTTTGGTATTTATTTGAAATTGAGCAGGTTTGGAAACTACTTTGCTCTTTTTCTTTGGCATCTTCTTTTACTTACTCTTATTCTTTTTCTTTCTCTATTTTGTTATATCCTTAATGGAGGTTTGGTTTCCCTATTTATTTTTCGGAATGTAGTGTCCTTGACTAATCTCCAATCTATGTCGTTTCTTTACTTGTCTTTCCTCATTAGTATTATCACAATTGCTTCTTTTTTCATTGCTTTTGTTCTGACTTTGAGTAGTAATAGCGTTCTTGTTTTCTTCCAAAGCTAGATGTTTCTCCTGTTTTTCCTTTCCTTGTCCTTCTTTTTCCTCTTTTTAGACTCCACTGTTATCCCCATCCTCGTTTATCAACTTCTCTTTATTCTATGTTTCCCCGTTTCAGTAGCTTTCATTCTTTCAAGGACCCTGAAGTTCATCAAATTGTGCCCCAACTTCTTGCACTACTTACAATACTTAGGAATACTTTCATATTCAATTTTTTTGAGTGAATCCTTTAAGAGGAGCATTCTCATCTTCAGATCCCACACACACCCCCTCAACAAGAGGTTTAAGGAGATCTATCTCCACTCTAACTTTTGCCATACTCGGTCTTGTTTTACCACCAGTCGCAACATCTAGCGCCAAAGGAGTTCCAATTTCACTATAAATTTGTTTAGCATAATGTCAATTATGCATGTTAAAAGGAATCCCGGGAAGTAAAATCCATACCGGAACTATTAGGATGTCTTCGTCCGGCTTGAAATCCGGAGTCCACTTTTACAGCCACATTTGAAGGCCATCGATTTCTACAACTCTTCTATACCAGATGAAGTTGAAATTATCCTCATTTGTGAAGTCAAGAAAGACATTATAATTATCATAAACACCAATTTTGGCTCTACCTTTTACTGGGAATCTTTCTATGAAGGTAGACCAAATTTTTTCAATTTGGGGCAGGACTTTCAAGAATCAACCCACAATTGTCAATCTGCATTCATCCGCCA
This sequence comes from Nicotiana tabacum, assembly GCF_000715075.1. Lineage (NCBI taxonomy): Eukaryota > Viridiplantae > Streptophyta > Magnoliopsida > Solanales > Solanaceae > Nicotiana > Nicotiana tabacum. Next base: position 51,684,067 of record NC_134083.1, read on the forward strand.
TAATTTCGTAGTAGTCTTTGGCTTTGAAAATCAATGTTGGCATTCCATTGTGGATGGTATGCCTGGCGATTACTGATTCCCTAGGGTGTCTCATATTGGGGGCAGGCGTCGAAGTTGTTGTAGTAATAGTCATAGCATAAGAATTTTTTGTTTGATTGAGATCCTTAGCTTGGTTCTCCTTGATGTTTGCTTCATGCTGGCCAGGCGTACGCGCCGAATCGGCTCCGCTCGACGGTGCCATGCGGCGGTGCGGGCAGAGAAAGTCTAAAAGTTATCGTTTATTGTAAATAACAGCTAGGTGTACGGAGAGAGTTTTTTGTCTTAGTAAAAGTTTTACGGAAGATTATATCACACTAAATCAATTGCTTATTTAGTCTAATTACGCGATTCATCAATTAAGTTCTGATTTGAACCAATTGTTATTAACCTTATTAAATATAAATCCAATTGTTTTATCATGAAACTATTTTTGAGTTAAACAGTACTTGCTTCCAATATTAAGGGAAATTAAGCTGCCATGAAAAGAGAGATAAAAAGGGAACCGTCTTAAACACTGTGTACAAGTGATATGTCCGATTGTATGTGAATTATAAAGACATTTCCATGTGATATTTTTGTTTCCAGGAGACATATGGGAGTTTAGAGCCATATATTGGAACAGTTCAATACACAGTTGATTTATCTCTACTAATCCCTATGCCAATCACAGATGTTCAAATCTTTAGATTGCTAATCATCCATTGATAATTAAGTCCCATTTTAAGCTCATTTTTTCCTTGATTTGTCAATTTTAATCTTCTAGAACAACTAGACAAAGTGTCCCCATATAAAGGGATGACCCCAATTATATTTAAACACAATATTTCTGTCCTTCTTTTATGTTGCTATTAATTACGAAATATAAAGAGTCCAGCACTATTCACTAATACTATATTTTTGGTTAACTAGTCTTACGTTACGCGCATTGCGCGTGTACACTATCTCAATGAGTAAAAGATTTTTTTAAAAACGTTGATATTATATTAAATATTATGTTTGAGTTATAAAATAAAGTATATATTTCTAAAAATGATGAATATTGATCCTATATTTATCACTCAATAAAAAAATAAACTACTCCAATAGAAGTTCTCAATCTTCAGTCAATATATTCAACTGAAATTTATTCTTGTTATAATTTTATTTGATATAGAATAGATATAGATTAGTGCTTTCCATGTGTCCTGTTAGTCATTCTAAAATTTATATAAATATCTCTGTTTCTCATCTTTGCGATTTTGAAATTCATTAGGTAATTAAAATATTTTTAGATACAATTTATTTATCTTACTTTAATAAATAGTAATGGTTAAATATATTTTTAATTTTTAATTTTTCACTACAGGTAAAATATTGTTATATAATCTAATCGTTAAAAATGAGCAAACTCATTCTAAATCATTTAAAAAAACGTGAATATATAAACCTTTTTTAATAATTCTTGATGTAGATAAAAGAATAGACAAAACACTGAATCTAGAAATCTTCTTACAATTTTGCAATAAAAATTTGGAAAGAACTTAAATTTACGGCGGAGATGAATCCTTGGCAACAATAATATGGAATGTACTATAGTTATACTAAATAATTCAAACAAGGAAAAAAATTATATAATGTGAAATTTAATTGATTTTAAAGTTCGATATATTACGACTTCCTACTTAATTCAAATAAGAAATAACTTTTAAAGTAAAATTTAAATTGATTTTAAAGTCCTAATATTAGTCCACAAATAGATTTCTTCTAAAATAAAAGTAAAAAAAATCTTCTAAAAACAAAGCAGAACGGCAATCCCTAATTATCAAACAAAACAATCTAAAATAATGAAATAAGAATTCCAATGGATACATGTCAAAATATAAAAGAAAGGTGATCTTTTAGCTAATGATCTCCACTGATACCACTATTTTAGTTTACATGTGTGGCTATAATCTATTCCTATTTAAATTAGGACTTTTAAAAGTATAACAACCGGAAGGGTATTTTTAGTTAATTTAGGCAAAGGATTTATATGAATAGAATTTACTCGATTTAAATTCCTAAATATTAAGAGTTTTTACCTAATTTATACGGAAATGATTTAATTCATAGGCCTAAATATTAGAGAAATTAATTAAATAACTATTTTGTTTAGTGTGAAATTAATTTTTGAAGGGTAAAAAAGACGAAAGACATTTCATTAATGGTGTTTGTGCTTTTAATATAGTATAGATATAAATTATTTGATATTCGAAATCACTAACCCAATAATTAATTCAGATTAACACCGCGTAAAGACCATGTAGGTCCCAGTCCTCACTATGATTAATACGTAGAAGTTTCTTCCTTTTAATTAAGGATGGAGTGATCCTTTGGTTAGACCTATTCATTAATACTAGCCAGTTAAGGAAGAAACTTCTACGTATTTAAAATTTGACACCTTGCTTGGGTTCTTAGCCTATCATGTCGCTTAGCTGATGGCAATTTACCAATAAAAATTCCATAAGTTTTGCCAAAAGAACAAGACATGACTAATCAATGAAAGAGGTAATCCCCACCCTCCCAACCAAATTTAGTGTCGACTTCAGAATCAATACATATCGCTTTATATATGCCCATTGGCTAAAAAATGGACATATTGAACTTACTGCCATGGATGATGACATGATGTCCCTCTACTAAGCAAAATAAATGCAATTTTGCTATACTGTTTACCAAAAAAATATTTTGCTGCCATCTATGGATGATGTTCTGATAATATATAGTAATTGCTTTGACAAATACTTGAAGTCGTCCCCCTTACCCCCAAACTCATCAATTTGTCTCCAAAAGGTCCCCCACTATTTCCTTTTCATAGTCTGATTTATGTGAGATAGAGAGTAAAACTCACAAAGCTGCCTTATAAATTTAACAAACTGATGCCAATATTGGGGAAGAAAAGAGCAGGTTTGTATTAGTTTAATGGACAATACCAAAGTTATTAAATCATGGTAAAGTACATTTAATTATGAAATTGTTAGAACGTGCTTTCTTGAACTCGCACTACATCGACACCTAGCTAACTAGATTTAGATATTTTTCAATGCTCACTAAAAATTTATACTTACTATCTTTTTATCGCTCTTCTCTCACATGATTAGAGTTTAGGCACAAACGCAAAGGAGAAAAATCCAAATTAAGAAAAGAAAAGCAAAAGCAAAATCAAGGGAAAGATAATGAGGAATAAAGTTTGGCAGCTTTGAGGTTATGTAGAGGCGGAGCTAGGGATTTAAGTGTGTGGGTTCTAAATTTTAAAATAAAATACTGCTTTCAGCGGAAATCGAACCCTCGTCTTTCCCAGCAAACCCACAATCCTTACCGTTGAACCAAGACCCCTTTTGTTATTGGGTTCGGCAGTATATATTTATATAGATTTAGTAAATATTTCAATACAAATACAAAATTCCGGAAAAAGTCACTGAGTTCGCTCGAACCCGTACCCACTACTGTAGCTCCGTCCCTGAGGTTATGTGATCCTAAACTTTGTTCCCAACAGATAGGTTCTGGTGTGTCATCAACAATTATTACTAAGCTTTTCACATAGTTGTCGTAGATATTAGGAAAAAAAATTCAAATTAGTACATAACAAAAATTTAGACTAGGGCCTCGACAAAATGAGCCCATTAGCGTTACTTGGTGCTACTCCACCCAAACTCTAATTCATGCCTATAAATAAGGTTATATATGTCCTTCAAAAACCATCTCAATAATTCCGTAAACTCTCGGAATATGCACAAAGAGATCAAATATACAATTTCTGAAATTTCATAAAACTCTTGGTACATTCATTAAGAGATCAAACACATGTCAAATATGTCTTGCTCGAAGTTCTAGCAACATTCAAGATCCAAATGGAGTGTTGTTACACATCCAAATGGAGTGTTGTTACACGCTTCTTGATCATCAAATACATAAAGGAGATGCATATCATCATACATTCGAGAAATATGTCACTAAGGCACTCGAATTACAGATACCAAATCAGAGGGAAGAATCAAAGGATAAACAGAGTTGTAACCCGCAATGTTTATCAATAAAATTATTATTTTTTTATAGTCGTTTGTGATTGCAGTTTTATTTTTCTGCACAATTTTACTGCAAACAAATTGGCACGCCCAGTGGGACCAATTCTGCCTTTCATCTCTTCTTTCGTAAAGCAAGATCTGCAAATTCCAAAAACCAGTTGGGGGCAATATCTCTAAGTCCCTGTTCGTCGAAGTTTAGCACATGTTGTCAACACAAGATCGAAAGTGTACTTCAAGTCTCGTTTTCAAGTTTCTACAAACCTTGAAGTAGGGGGCATTTGTGGATATTGAAAATTTGTCAAATTAGTACATAACAAAAATTTGGACTAGGGGCTCTACAAGATGAGTCCATTAGGGTTACTTGGTGGCTACTCCACCCAAACTCTAATTCATGCTTATAAATAAGGGTACAATATGCACAAAGAGATTAAATATATGATCTCCGAAATTTCATAAAACTTTTGGAATATTCATTAAGAGATCAAATACATATCAAATACGTCTTGCTCGAAGTTCTAGCAACATTCAAGATCCAAATGGCATGTTGCTACATGCTTCTTGATCATCAAATACATCAAGGATATGATATCATCCTATATTCGAGAAATATGCCGCTAAGGCCCTTGAATTATGGATAACAAATCGGAGGAAAGAATCAAAGGATAATCAGAATTGTAACCCGCAATGTTTATCAATAAAAATTATTTTCTCTTTATAGTTATTTGCAATTACAATTTTATTTTTCTGCACAAATTTATTGCAAACGGTCATTTCCTGTCAAGGAACTTTGTCCTAATTACTTAAATAAATTTTAGAAATTCTATTCCTTTCCTTGGTCAATAGCTCTTGTTCTATTTTGTTAAAAGCAAAATTAGTGGTCATCTCCTTATCGTTGAGTAATGGTATTTACAATGTCGGCAATTAACTTTCTGAAGATGTTCGTCCATTGAATTGTTCTTTCGTGGCATTAATCAATTATGCTTTATTTTGTGCATCGATGCTTTGTCAATCTTGATTACCACAAATTCTTTTCCTTTTTCTTACTTCTAAGCTCTATCTAAGAAAAATCACACTTCATTTTGGGAAATATTGCCTTTTGGGGGCTGCTTCTATAATTCCTCTATATTTTCAAAGAATAACTTGAGTGTTCCATTTAACTTGGAATAATTTAACACAGAACTTTTTTTATAGTTTTAAGAATTTTCCTAGTCGGGAAAGTGTTTATGATTGTTTTTAAGAAGTAGGCAGGTAGCATACTTGGTTTTGACTGTTTAATTTCACAAACTTTTATTTTTATTTTTATTACTAGCTTCATCAATTACAATTAGCTAGCATTTGATTATCACGTGTTAAAATCATTTATTTGATTAATCAGAATCATGATGGTTTTGTGATTCTGCATGCAGTAGAACATTGAATAAAAACAAAACCTAACAAATTCAATAATTGCTGACTTTCTAGTTCAGTAAGATTCTGGAATTCTTTTCTTAATCGATCAGGATATAATAATAGCTTTCGAGAACGAAAAAGCAATGGTTGTTATCATTTAAAATTAATCAAATTCAAGTAGGCCCTTTCTTTTATTCCTTTTCCTATGCCTCTTTAACTTCGTTTATCATAATATTTGATTTTTTCAGATATCAAGAATGAATTAACTTCTTCTTTTCAAAGTTACCCTTGGAGTAGTTTATTATATTTCCAATGAGCAAATTAAGGTTAATATCATCAATTTCATTATTAATTCATGTTAAATGGTGAATTCCTTAATATGTGTGAAAAAAGCAAAAAATAACACTTAAAATGGACCAAGAAGTATTATTAAAGCCCTAAACCTTATAACCAATTATGTAAAATTTCAACCACAACCTTCTTGCTAAAAAAGGAAATTAATGAACAAATATAAAACGCTTGGATATTTTACATGACATGTCATCATTCAAAAGTCACCTGATGATGTATACGTGGCATTGTAGCAATGCCTGGTTACCAATCATAGGGTTTCTAGAATGACCACATCAACCATATTGATTCCACGTAGTAAAGTCTCTCTCTTCAACTTTTTTCATACACTGGAGGCTTCTTGATCTTCGATCACTACACTCTTCACTTTTATTTCTTCTGCTTTCTTATCATCTTTAATTATTTTGATGATTTGATAATACAAAATGTATGATCCATCTAATCTGAATGGGACATAGCTTTCATAAATGTGAATGTCGTTATCGCCCATATCTTCTTTCAGCATTACTTTTGATCGACGGGGCTTCATTCATCGCCAATATATCTCTATTTTTTTCTTTCTTGAACTCATTAATGATTAAAAATATTCCGTGATGCTTCTTTGGATAAATTCCTAAATACTTTGAAGAAAGAATTTTGATAGCTAAATTTTGTGGATTAGAATCCAGGATTTGAGCATTACATGGGCACCACTTTAAAAATAAAGGCAAACCCTTAAACTTGGCCCTTTTTATCACTTGGACACCTAAACATAGGGTTGTTCATATCAGTCACTCCAACTAAATCTCATCTGTGCCAATTAAACACTGTCAAGGGAAAGGACGCGTGAACATAAGAAAAACTTGTAGATTTTTTTTTTTATTATTATTATTATTATACTCCATATTATGATTATTTTATATATCCTAATATATTATTTCTATTAAATCCATATAGTCATTTTTTTTTCTTGACAAAATCGAAGGCAAAGTTGCTTGCAATTTTTTCAGGTGGTATGACAAATGAAATTCTTAAGAAACCTAAGAAGGTAATTTCTGGTTTATTGAGCAGAGTAAAAAAGTTTGAAGAAGAGAGGGATCAAGTTGGGATAATCGGGTTTTTCATTTTATGAAATGAGTTTCAATTTGTTTTGGGGGTTAAATTTATTAAGTGAAAGGTTTTAATTATGTCGAACAATTTGTTGTTAAATTTAGGATGTTAAGAGGCACTTGTAATACACGCACTTAATTTTTTTTTAAAATTTTGCGGACAATCCGGATAGAGTTTAATTGGCACAGATAAAGTTTAGTTGGAGTGTCTGATAGGAACAATCCTATGTTTAGGTGTTCAAATTATAAAAAGAGCCAAGTTTAAGGGCTCACTTATATATTCTGCCAAAAATAAATAATAAAATTTATGCATTGTAGGAGTCCAGATTCAAACTTGGGTCATCAAGAGAATGAAGGATACTTAAGCACTTCTACAAATCAGCTCCTCTGTCCAGATTTTGTGATTTTAGGGAGCCGCATAAAATATTTAAGGGGTTCTCACTGTATATATATATATATATATATATATATATATATATATATATATATAGTCTTTTTGCTGAAGCTAACGGGTTCTGGTGACGCCCACCCGCAACGTAGGTCTGCCCTTGGATATAGCTCGTTATTCGGTGACTGTGTTCAGGGGCAAAGCTATGTGCAACCAAAGGTGGTCAACTGACCACCCTTCGCCGGAAAATTATACTCGATATAAGGTAAAATATTACTTGTTATTGATTAAAAATAGACTTTGAACACCCTTACATAGCCCATTGGCAAAGGTTTGAACACCCTTGTTGAATTTTCTGGTTTCGCCACTGACTGTGTTAAAGGTATTCCGACGAATAATTGAGATATGAATAAGCTGATTCAAATACCACAATTATCAAAACAATAAAAGGATGTAAGTGAAATTCTCTAAAACTTTTGAGTATAGTATTTTCAGGTTTAGCGAATTAACAGTCCCCAAGTATTCTTAATTAGCAAAACCTCACGTCGGCAAACACTACTAAAAATCTGCTAAAAATCGATCAAATATTTCCGACCAACGTTGGTCGGTCAAAAAAAGCTACCAAAAACCGTCCAGGTTGGACGGAAACTGGGGAAAAAATTTATATTTTTTTAAAACTAAATACCGACCAATGTTGGTCGGTAAATTGGTCAACGAATTGACCCAGCTGGTCAGACAAAAAAATTTTGGATTACCGACCAACGTTGGTCGGTAATCTGGATCCAATTTTTTAAATTTTAATAATTATTTTATTATTTAAAATATTTTATAATATTTAAGAATTTATATTTAAAATTACCGACCAACGTTGGTCGGTTAATGTAGGGGAAGCATTTACCGACCAACTTTGGTCGGTAATTGTTATTTTCTGCAAAATAACCGACCAAAGTTGGTCGGTTATTACGTCAACATTGGTCAAACTTTCGAATTACTTTTATATTTACTATCTAAATAATATAAATGTAATTCGTTAATACTTTTGTAATACAAATAATGAATACACTAACATATACTATATATAACATGCTATTTGTAAATTGATTCATCGACTTATAACTTACTTAGATGCATCGATGAATATTAAAAACAAAACGTTTGACCTATATCGACTAATAGTAAAAACAAAACGTCTCGACCTATATCGATTAATCTAGCTATGTCATGCATTATTAGTGATGAATGAATGAAAAATAAAAGAATTAATACTAAACATCTTTGACTATATATATATATATATATATATATATATATATATATATATATATATATATATATATATATCACAAATTAAATAAACGAAAGAAACTATTAGTATTAAGTAAACGAGTTAAATTAATAGGTCAAACATGGTCAAACTTTAACAAGCTATATATATACACACTAACATATACTATAACAAGCTATATATATAGTTAAAGTATTACAGTGAAGTGTGTTTGTGTGTGTGTGTGTGTGTGTGTGTGTGTGTGTGTGTGTGTGTGTGTGTGTGTGTGTGTGTGTGTGTGTGTGTGTATATATATATATATATATATATATATATATATATATATATATATATATATATATATATATATATATAAGAACACGAAGCGCTAGGACCACAGGGTCGGGTTCTTTTAGGGATAGACTTGGGAAGATACTAATTAGTATATATACTTTATCATCAAATATATCTATTTGTAAATTAATTCATCGACTTATAACTTACTTAGATGTATCGATGAATATTAATCGATGATTCATCAAAACGTCTCGACCTATATATCGATTAATCTATGTCATGCATTATTAGTGATGAACGAATGAAAAAAGAAGTTATTAGCATCAATTACAATATAGTGTATGTGTGTGTGTGAGAAATTACTCACATACTTAATTATAACTTAGAAAATTTACTTAGATAGATGCTATTATAATTTATTAAAATTAAATAGTTAATATAATTATTTATAAAGATTATGCTTATAGTTTATAATTATTTATAATAATTGCATAGTTAAATAAAATAAATGCTTGTAGTTTATAATATTTTTTTATAGTTTATAATATTTTTAAAAAAAAAGAATTTAATTTTTTTAAAAAAAAACCGACCAAAGTTGGTCGGTTTTTGGTCAAACGGTCAACACTTAATGTACCGACCAACTTTGGTCGGTAATTCTGAAATCAGAATTGAAAAACGGGGGAACCCCCATTTCTCTCTTATCTTTCCCTCTCCTTCTCTATTTCCCTCACATAAATCTCATTCCCCACCCCGCGTCGCCACCGCCGTCGCCGTCGCCGCTGCCGCTGCCGCCCCTCTCCTTCTCCATCTCCTAAAAATTTTAGATTTGAATTACAACCCATTTATTTATTATTTCTAGATTTTATTAATTAGTTATGAATTAGTTTCAATTGATTAGTATTTCAATTATTTGAACATTGCATTTTATTGAGGATTAGGGTTTAGGTCTTGTTTTAATTAGTTTTGTTAATTAGTCAATTAGTTATGAATTAGTTTTAATTGATGAGTGTTTCAATTTTGAGTTTGTATTGTCTTGAATAGTTTAGTTAGAATTGAATTATTAACTTTGTATTGTCATGAATAGTTTAGTTAGAATCTAGAAATTAATTTGTTCTTGTGAATCGAACTTTTAGGGTATGGGTTGAATTTCTTTAGTTTAGTTAATTTATGTTTAAACTCGTAGGATATGAATTGAAATTTTAGTTTTTAGGATTTGTTCTTGTGAATTGAACTTTTAGGATATGAATTGAACTTTTAAGATATGAATTGGACCTTTTGGATATGAATTGAACTTTTAGGATATAAATTGGTGTAATTAGGAAAAAATAATTATCTTGAATTAACTAAAAAGATATAATTAATTTATAATTGTAGAATAAATTAATTTGTTCTTGTGAATCGAACTTTTAGGGTATGGGTTGAATTTCTTTAGTTTAGTTAGTTTGTGTTTAAATTCGTAGGATATGAATTGAAATTTTAGTTCTTAGGATTTGTTCTTGTGAATTGAACTTTTAGGATATGAATTGAACTTTTAAGATGTGAATTGGACCTTTTGGATATGAATTGAACTTTTAGAATATAAATTGGTGTAATTAGGAGCCAATTATCATCTTGAATTAACTAAAAAAGATATAATTAATTTCTAATTGTAGAATAAATTAATTTGTTCTTGTGAATCGAACTTTTAGGGTATGGGTTGAATTTCTTTAGTTTAGTTAGTTTATGTTTAAACTCGTAGGATATGAATTGAAATTTAGTTTTTAGGATTTGTTCTTGTGAATTGAACTTTTAAGATATGAATTGGACCTTTTGGATATGAATTGAACTTTTAGGATATAAATTGGTGTAATTAGGAGCCAATTATTATCTTGAATTAACTAAAAAAAATATAATTAATTTATAATTATAGAATAAATTAATTTGTTCTTGTTTTATTTGTATAGATGGAACATCGTATTTGGATGTACAATAGGAATTATCCTAATCGGCAGGGATTACGGGAGGATTTTGTAGAAGGGGTTGATGACTTTATTAGACATGCAATGTCACTTCCACCATATCAAAGTGAAGGAGTAATTAGGTGTCCTTGTGTCAGGTGCGATTGTATGAAGTTTAAAAAATCGGAGGAAGTTAAGCTTCATCTTTATAGGAAGGAGTTTATAGAGAATTACTTTGTGTGGACTAATCATGGAGAGATCGATGGGAGCCGTGGGATATTTCATAACATGGTTGTTGGTGAAAGTAGTAGGTCGGTAGAGAATACAAATCTTGATTCTAACATGATATGGTTGCGGATGCTTTTGGGATGCTTTTGAAACATGGCCGAAAGCAATCATGGTTTGATTGTCACCGTCAATTCTTGCCTGATGATCATGAGTTTAGAAGGATGAAAAATGCATTCAAAAAGAATAAAGTAGAATATGATTCTCCATCTCCGATACTTTCAGGTGAGAAAATTTGGGAGAGGGTCCAGAACTTCAGTAAAGTTACTGAGGCTCCACCTTATAGATTCCCCGGATATGGTGTTAATCATAATTGGACGAAACGGAGTATATTTTGGGAGTTGCCTTATTGGAAGGATAATCTTCTCCGATACAACCTTGATGTCATGCATATTGAGAAGAATTATTTTGATAATTTGTTCAACACAGTGATGGATGTTAAACATAAGACAAAAGATAACCCAAAGGCTAGAATGGACTTACAAGAATATTGCAGGCGGCCTGAATTATAATTGCAGACAGCAAACAATGATAAAGTGTTCAATCCCAAAGCAAGTTCCACATTCACTTTGGAGGGAAGACGATAAATTTGTGATTGGGTTACGAAATTGAAGATGCCTGAGGGTTATGCGTCGAATCTTGGAAAAAAAGTAGATATGGAGGTAGGAAAGTTGAGCCATTTGAAAAGTCATGACTGCCATGTTTTCATGGAGATCTTAGTGCCTATTATATTTTGTGGTTTGCCTGAAAGAATCTAAAAACCCATCACAGATATTAGTTTGTTTTTCAAAGACTTGTGTTCTACCACATTAAGGGAAGAAAACCTACTTCGGATGGACCAGAACATCCGTGTAATTTCTAGTAAGATGGAAAAAATATTCCCATGTGGTTTCTTTGATGTGATGGAACACCTTCCAATACACCTTGTACACGAGGCACGACTTGGAGGGCTTGTTCAATGCAGATGGATGTATCCCTTTGAGAGGTAATATTATAAGTTTGATGTAATATTTTATTTTATTTGAATGTTCTTGGCTAACATGAGATTATGTAGGACAATTGGCAAATGCAAATAATTTGTTAAGCAGAGGAATAAGATTGAAGGATCTATATGCGAAGCCTATCTTGCAAAGGAAACTGCACATTTTTGTTCTTATTATTTTGAGAGTAACGTGCCATGTTCTAGGAATAGGCCCAATAGGCACACGGTCGAATGTGTGAATGATCCATTATATCCACCAATGTCTATATTCAATCAACCAGGCCGATGTTCTAAGGATGTTAGAAAGAGAAGTTTGAGTGATATGGAGTACAAGTCAGCTACACTTCATGTGTTGCTAAATTGTCTTGAAGTTTTACCATTTCTCAAGTAAGTATTGATTTATTAGTTATCAAAATGTAAAATTTACTGTGACTACATATTGATGCAACTACTAAAAATATTTGATATGTCACAGTCACTTCGTGGGTCAATTTGGCCATGATGCTGTATATACGAGATTTAATACGTGTTTCAAACAGTTTGTGTGTGTGTGTGTGTATATATATATATATATATATATATATATATATATATATATATATATATATATATATATATATATGTAGTGAATGTATAAAAATTGATTCATAAGTTGTGCTAACTTATGAATATTTTTAACTCTATGTAGGTAAATAATCCAAATAATGGTGTAAATCAATTTTTGAAAGATATATCTTGGGGACCTGGACTTCAGGTCACAACAATGTCTAAGTACGTAGTGAATGGTTATAAGTTTCATACAGAGGATTGCTCTAAAAATAAAAATAGCAATAACAGCGGGGTGTGGGTTCAAGGTGGTGATGGCAACCAAGTTGGAGATATTAATTATTATGGTGTGGTCAAAGAAATATTACAACTAGAATATACAGGTTGGCCATATAAGAAATTGATACTCTTTAGATGCAAGTGATTTGACCCAAATCCAACAAGAGGTACAAGAGTACACAACCAATACAACATAATTGAGGTTAATCATACGAGGGAGTATGATCGTTATGATCCTTTCATAATTGCACATAATGTTAGGCAAGTGTATTATGCCCCTTATCCATTGCGGCGGAATAAGTCCGATTGGTGGGTTGTAATAAAAACTAAGCATGTAGTTAGGGTGGAAGTCGAGAATGTGTTAGATGTTGCATACCAAAACAATATCTCCAATGTTCACCAAATAGTGGACGATTAGTTAGAAAATAATTTGGAATATCCTGAACGCATATTGGAAGAAGTTGATATAAATGAAGTAACAATTATAGAAAATGAGGACGAAGAATCAACTGACGAAGCTCAAACAAGTGAGGACGAAGAATTCTCGGACGAGGAACAATACGTCGATGAGGATTAAAAAGTTAGTTTTTTAAAGCACTCTCGTTTTATAGCTAGTTTCTTATATGTTTCAATCTAAATGTGTATTATATTATGCAGATGGCAGGCAAGGGTCAAGGTAACAATGACCCTACTAGTTCTCGGGGTCGAGAAAAGGGTAGGAAGGAAAGCTAGGTAAGCCAACTAATAAATCAAACGTACATTGGTTAAACTTTTATTCCAAGAAAATATAAACCCAAACTCTACCAATGTATGTGCCAAGACCTGGTGTCACAAGTGAATGAGCATCTAGTAGATTATACAAAACTCCCAATACTGTCTGAAATAAAATAGACAGAATATAAATATCAGAAGAGACACTGGTAGCTGCAGAACGGCTCAGAAAGGCAGCTCACCACTATGCCTCTGGATGACGTGGGTGTGTGATGATAGGTCCTCCACTAGTACCTGTCTCAGATCCTGCACAAAAAGTGCAGCAAGTGTAGTATGAGTACGTAAACAACGTGTACCCAGTAAGTATCAAGCCTAATCTCAAAGTGGTAGAGACGAGATGGCCGACTTTGACACTCACTATAGGTCAATAACAATTGAAATAATACTAGGATATTTAAATCAACGTGATTTACAGAATTTATTTAATCAGCGAAAATAATCAAATTCTTTCAAATGTATCAATTTTCAATATATTAATTAAATTCCTTTAATTCAAATAAATTCTAATTTATCAATTAAATCTCATTTACAGGAGTAACAATTAATTCTTTAACAAGCAAGAATAATAATTCATTAAATTTTCAAAGATTTTCCAATTTACTAAGTAGCTTTACAAGCTGAAATAAATTATTAAAGCATCGTGTAATTATTATTATTATTATTAAGCACGATTTATGCCGAGGACGTACGGCCCGATCCAGAGTGTTGTGTACACTGCCGAGGGACATGCGGCGTGATCCATAGATGCATCTATCCTGCCGAGGCGTTCAGCCCGCTCCACAAGAAAGGAGGACATTTACTTATGTGCCTCTTGAAGGACAGTATGTTTATTATATGATAAATTTGGGAGGAGAACAATTTCTTTTGACAATTAATTGATTTAAATAGAAATCAAGCCTATGAGATTTTCATCCTTTAATATCTTTATCAAACAATTCACAATATATATTCATATATATAAATTAATATTAATTAATCAAATAATACAATTTACACAAGTAATACATGCTTTGAGTCCTAAACTACCCGGACTTTAGCATTAATAGTAGCTACGCACGGACTCTCGTCACCTCGTGTGTACGTAGCCCCCCACAATTAGCAACAATTATTTAATCTTAATCACCTATGAGGTAATTTTTCCCTTGCAAGATTAGACAAGAGACTTACCTCGTCTTGCTCCAATTTAATCCAAGATTTTGCCTTTTTCACGATTATCCAACTCTGTCTGGCTCGAATCTAGCCAAAATAATTCAGTACAATCACTAAAAATTGTAGGAAATAACTTCTATAAGGAAATACTACATTTTTAATAAAAATCCCGAAATTAATTAAAAATTCGCCTGCGGGGCCCACATCTCGGAATCCGACAAAAATTATGAAATCCGACAACCCATTCAATTACGAGTCCAACCATATCACTTTCACTCAAATCCGACTCTGAATCGATATCGAAATCTCAAAATTTCGTTTCTATGAGATTTCTAAACTTTTCCAAATTTCAATCTCAAAACACTAATTAAATTGTGAAAATAATGATATATTCTTGTATATTGATCAAATCCGAGTTAGAATCACTTACCCCAATATTTTTCCCTTGAAAATCTGCCAAAAGTCGTCTCTGCTCAAGCTCAAGTTCGTCAAAAATGGCAAATGGGACGAATGTCCTTTCTTTATAACACTGCCCAGCACTTCGGAACTGGGCCTCGAACAGGGCCTCGATCGCGGCATCGAACATGTGCCTTCGATCAGGGCATCAAGGGTTGGGCCTCGATCCTAGCCCTCGAGCCATACCTTCGATCATGCTATCGAGCCTTACCTTCGATCGCGACTTCGATCACAGGCTCGAGTCTGAACCTCGGTCATGGGCTCGATTAGGGTATCGAGGTTGGGCCTTCGATCATAGCCTCAATCATTGCATCGAGCTTGAGCCTTCGAGCCTTACCCTCGATCATGCCCTCGAGCCTTGCCTTCGATCGAGGCTTCGATACTGAGCCTCGTCCCTGACTTCGACTCAAGCCTCGATCGTGGGCTCGATATCTGGGGCTCGATCTAAGGCTCGATCACAACCCAGAATATGCAGCAGAAGAGAAAATTGCAGCAGCTTTTTAAGTTCAAGTTTTGATTCGTGAACCATCTGAAACTCACCCGAGGCCCTCGGGACCTCAACCAAATATACTAACAAGTCCTAAAACATCATACGAACTTAGTCGAACCTCTAAATCACATCAAACAACGCTAAAACCATGAATCACCAATTCAAGCTTAATGAAACTAAGAGTTTTCAACTTCTACATTCAATGTCGGAACTTATCAAATCAACTCCGATTGACATCAAATTTTACACACAGTTCATAAATTACATAATCGAGCTATGAAAATTTTCGGAATTAGATTCCGACTCCGATATCAAAAAGTCAACTCCCCGGTCAAACTTTCAAACTTTAAATTCTTATTTTAGCCATTTCAAGTCTAATTTCACTACGGACTTCCAAATAAAATTCTGATCATGCTCCTAAGTCCAAAATTACCATACGGAGCTGTTGGAATTATCAAAATTCTATTCCGGGGTCATTTTCTAAAAATGTTGACCGAAGTCAAACTTAGAACTTTAAGGCCAACTTAAAGAATCAAGTGTTCCGGTTTCACCTCAAACACTTCCAAATCCCGAACCAACCATCCCCGCAAGTCATAAATTATTACAAGCACCTCCAAAAAGTTTTATTTTAGGGAATGGGGTTCTAAAAGTTAAAATGACCGGTTGGGTCATTACAGTAATAATGACCCTACTAGTTCTCGGGGTCGAGAAAAGGGTAGGAAGGGAAAGAGGAGGGTAGAAAATAATACTCCCTCTTGTCCACCCTTTTCAGAGATGCCTATGTATTATCCTCCACCACACGGCTATACTGAGCTGCCATAGCATCACGAGTCGTACACCTTCATTTAGACACCAAGTCTTCCATCATAGGGCCATAGGACTATACGTCCGACATACAGTCCAGCTGCCTCACAGCCATCTACATCGCAGCCATCTACATCACATCCATATGGATCACATCCCTACATATCACAGCCACATGGATCGCATCCATCCATGTCACAGCCACTCGGGTCACAGCCATCGGTATCACATCCACTTGGTTCGCATCCAGCTATGTCGCAGTCACAGGGATCGCAACCATCTTCATCATCGACTCCATCTATTGCAGGCCTTCGCCTGCGAGGCAGTAGCTCTGACCCGCTTACACCATCTTCACATGCCTCTGATACACATGCTTCGGATGGTGATGACGAGGTAGTGCATTATAATCGATATGGCAGGATCATCATAGTCCCTGAGGGTGATGGGTAAGTGTTATTCATTATTTTTGCGTCTATTGATTTGTAATATTTTTACTAAGATATTAATGTATTTTTATTGTTAAATTGCAGGCTCAGGCCGGGCAATAAGACTACGAAGATAATCACCAATGCCATCAGAAAGTTTTAAGATGGCCCTTATGCGACTTGGACTGATTGCCCATTCTCACTGAAGGAGCAAACTTTCAATCAATTTAAGGTATAAATATTTTTTTAAACAGTTTAATAATTTATATTTATGATGTTTTCATCTAATATTTAACTTTTGAAATACATAGCAAGTGTGTATGGGAAGACCGCTATAGCGCGAAAGTGGCTACAAATTTTCATCATAAAGCTCGCAAGAAAATGGCGGATGCTTTCTCGGATGCTAGAAAGAAGAACAAGAGGCCTAGTTGGTTACTTGAGAATTTGTGGAATGATTTGCAAAGGCAATGGCTTACCGCAGAGTTCTTAGAGAGGAACGAAAAAGGAAAGAAAGCTCGCGCATCCGAGAAGGGAGGCTCCTTGCACACTGGAGGTGCGATCAACCTAGGGACAATAAAAAGAAGATTGGTACGTAATTGCTTAAATTATTTTACTTTTCTAAGTATATCTATTCTGTTTATTAACTAAATTAATTTATTTTCAGGAAAAGAAGTATGGGCGTCCAATGAGTCATGATGAGCTATTCAAGGAGACACATATTGTGAAGAAGAAGAAAGAGGGGGATCAAGATAGGTGGGTCGAGGACCGGGCCTCGACTGTATATGTAAGCTTTCAATTTTCTTTAAGTATTATAATTTACTTTTATAAAAATTTTGAAATACTGATTTAATTTAAAATAATATAGGGTCGCTACCAAAGTAACGTGGAGGAATTCATCCGTAGTCATCCAGCTGGTGAATCGGGTGAGCCAACCCAACCTTCGGACGAGGATGCTGAAAGAATATGGTTGGAGTCTGTTGACGGTCCAAAATGGGGGAAGGTATACGGGCTTCCTACTTTAAACTTCCATCGCTATAAGTGTGGAATACGAGGAATAGGGACTTCCTCGCAAGGCGAGCAACTTAATAGGGAGAGCCTCTCCGCTATGCGGGAGATAGTGACAAAGCTCACATCATAGCTAGAAGCGGCCAAGGAAAGAGAAAGGCTTAGAGATGCTCAATTCCTTGGCATGCAAGCTCAGATCAGAACTCTCCTATCTAGTGGAGCTTTTTCGTTGCCCCGATCTCGTGAGTCATCTCCAGAGGGTCGACCTCCACGTGATCGTTCCTCCCGTCCTCCTCGTGATCGTTCCTCCCGTCCTCCCCGTGATCGTGCTTCCCGTCCTCCACAAGACCATTCTCTATATCGTCTTGTAAATGAAAGTTCATCAGACGGTGATGATGATATTGCAGAAAACACCCATTGACTTTTATATACTTTGAACTAGACAAATAGAACCAGTTTTGAACTAGTTGTAATTAGTTTTAACTTGGTTTTAGATTTTTATGTTCAATTGAACTTTAATTTGTTAGTTTTAATGTATTTATTGAATGTTTTGGTTGTTGTTGTGTTGTTGTTGTTGTTGTTGTTGTGTTGTTATTATTATTAGGTGTATTGGTATGCTGACAGGTGGTGTAGCTGCCAAAACTGGCATTTTGTGCTAAAATTAAACCCAGAAAAACCGACCAAAGTTGGTCGGTTTTTAATATAAAAAAATAAATTATTCCAAAATACCGACCAAAGTTGGTCGGTTAATGAACATTGAATTCCCAGAATTCAACATTACCAACCAACTTTGGTCGGTATTTTGCCTGCACTGTTGAGATTACCGACCATAGTTGGTCGGTAATGTTTAATTTTAATTATTTTAAAAAAATATATATTTTCAATTACCGACCAAAGTTGGTCGGTTTTTTTTAATTTTAATAATTAATAAAAAAATATAATTTAGTTAAACCGACCAACTTTGGTCGGTAAAATTAAATTAATAAAATATGTTTCCGACCAAAGTTGGTCGGTAAGTAATTAAACTTGTCAGATGGTCGTTTTAAGCTACCGACCAAAGTTGGTCGGTAATTTCCAACCAACTTTGGTCGGTAAGCCATTCCGACCATCAAAACACCGTCCACACCGTAATGGTCGCGTTTTGGTCGATAATTGGCCATAACCGACCAACTTTGGTCGTTTTTTTGATCGATTTTTAGCGAATTTCTAGTAGTGAGCCTCGACTCTCGTTCACCTTTTTTCCCTTTAATTAGTTCCTTGTTATTATTTCTATTTTAATATTAATCTGTGGTTGAAACTTGAAAGGAAATGAGGATCAGTAACGTGACAGTCAAAAGCTAGAACGTTAATATGTCAATGTAAATGAATGGTCATTTGATACTTGTCCATATATAAGGAAGAGGATATACGACATTCATGTGGTGGCCACTCTTGGTCCTTTTTTTTCTTTTTCGTTTTCTTTTTAACCTATTTTGGCAAATGAATTGCTTTTGAGAATTTCAAAAGTACAAAGTAAGGGAGATTTTCTGTGTTTAAAGTTTAGATTAAATTGATAATGAATTGAAAGAAAGAGTAATGTTGAAGTAAACAAACCTTAACCTCTATTCTCTTTCAGTCAGAGATAGTACATTATATTAATGCTAGAGAGCTATCATTGGATTTCTGTAATATTTTGATTGGTTTTATTGCAAATACTGTGCTTTATGCATGCGTGACATGACCGATGGTAAGATTGTGATAACCATATATACTACTACGTATCTAATTTCCCATGCTAGATACTGCACTTATTTTGGAAAAACAAAAAAGCTTTTAGAAATTTTTGTACTTCTGAAAATTTTCTATAATTGTTCAAAAATATCCCCATTTTGTGTTTTCCAAAATACTTATTTAGGCACTGTTTGTCCATAAATTTATTTTTCTTTTTTTAATTTTTTTTTTCAAAAATGTGTATGTCCATAAAATTTCGTAAGTCTTTGAAAAATTCGAAAATAAGTTTTTCAAATTCAAAATTTTCAGAAAAACTTTCTTTCTTACTCATAAAACTGCAATATTTTTTCAAGTGAAACGCATGTCCAAATATAATTTCAAATTCCAAATACCATTTTTCAACTTAACTCCAAATACTTTTTTTTTCTTTAAAAATTTACATTTTTTATGTCCAAACGCCTACTTAATGTAATCTTTGCCAAAAAGAATTATCCAAATTAAATGAAACTAAAATATTAAATAAAACAGAAACTCTGTACTAATATATTAGGTTATGGTTTTTGAGGAAAATGAAAAGAGGGAGGTTCTTGTAGATTCGGAATTTTGTCCTTTATATGCACCTTAATTTAGCTTGTCGGGTACCAAGTTTTGGTTGTTTCCTTTCGCAAGTATTTGTGTTATTACATGAGCTCTCCATCTCTATTTGTCTCTTTCAGATACATATATATGGTGTCGATTGCTTGGCTTTGGCCCTTTCTACCTTTATTTTAACTCATCATTCTCTTAAAAAATGCGTACAAATTAAAGGCGTAGAAACATTCAGCAATTGTTAATGAAAATTTGGAATTTACCCTTTTGTGGACAGACAATATAAGAAAATTTTACATAATATTGGCACACTGATAAATTAGAATAAATGGTAAGTAAAGATTAAATTACTCTGATTGTATATAACTTAAATTTCGAAACCGGTCCATGTAATTCACATTTTTATAGCCCCCATCCTTTTTCACTATAAGACCTGCTTTTTTCATTAATTCCTCCATCCTTTCTCATTCAAAACGAATTACTCCCCAGTTTGAATTGGATCTCATCTTTCTGTTTTGATTGGTTGTCAAATCATATTGACTTATCTGAAAATGAAATTAACTTCTCCTAAAATTACAAAAGGTCAAATGAGATATTTTGTGTTTTACCTTTTTATATACGACATTAAATATTCTAATCTTTCGGAAAAAGGTTTAAAAAGTTTACCTTTTGCCCGATAGATACCCTCTGCAGATACTATACAATTCAAACTTTTACGTC
Source organism: Nicotiana tabacum (assembly GCF_000715075.1). Lineage (NCBI taxonomy): Eukaryota > Viridiplantae > Streptophyta > Magnoliopsida > Solanales > Solanaceae > Nicotiana > Nicotiana tabacum. The sequence continues at coordinate 51,705,073 of NC_134083.1, forward strand.
TTATCTTAACATCAGTACGTACTGCAAAGCAAACTAAAATATTCAATTCGAGAAATGCATTTCTGTCCAACTTGTCACGTCCCTTTTATGCCCCCAAAGATAATATGTGCATTATGAATTGTGGGTTAAAAAATTTTCCAAGTAAAATGATAATTTTGAAATAGGAATTATTTTATTTACAGAGTCGCTACTCGGAATTGATTTTTTGGGTGTTCCAAGTCACCTTTTATTTGAATCCCTAGTCAAAGGAATGTTTGACTCTATTATTATTGGTCTGCGAAAATAAAGTCCGGATAAGGAATTCTGTTGACCGGGAAGAAGGTGTAAGGCATTCCCCGAATCCCGTGATTCTAGCACGGTCGCTTTATTGACTACAACTTGGCTTAGATTAATTTTGGCATACTGTGATTTATTGGTATTCATGTTTTATCTATCCGTTTTTAATTATTAAAATAGAAAATTATCTTTGAAACGGATCACATGTGTGTAAATCCGTTTTATTTAGTGCGCTAAAATCATGTCACGCGTACGTGTACACAATTAATCATGCTGTATTATTTACTAAAATTATTTTTGGCTAAAGTCGCGCGAGTGCGTACCTTGATTTATTTTGGGAATTATAATATGTTACGCGAACGTGTACATAATCACAATGATTAATTTATTATTGCGCACCTAAAGCATACTAGCAACATTTAATTTATGAGTTATTTTTCTAAACTAGTTTGAGATTATTGTAAGGCCAAAGATTATGAAAAAGATGGTGAGAGAGGGATTATGGTTATCAATAATTTGTCAACTTGTCAACTTGTATATTTGGTCATATGTCCCAAAACTGACGCAATTATCATATTACTACTACATCGACACCTTATGGGATTATGTCATTATCTATTGATCATAAGGGATGGGCTAAATATGAGGCCCAATATAATAAGGAGGAAGGAGATTAATCCCACATGTTAAATTGAATAAATTTCGTCAAGTCATATCCATTTCACATTCATAATTAAATGCAAAAGAAAAAATGAATTCATGAGACAAAACATAACCGATTACTCTTTTTTAGAAATCATGGCACGAACATCAATTGTCTTCCTATTGAGTTAACTATAGTTACTAATAAACTAAATTAAACCAAACCCACTTCCAGCTTTACAAAATCATTCATTTGCCACATGATTCTCATATTTCCAAAACCAAAGATGAAATAATTTAAAGTCAACAAATACATAAATAACTAACCTCATACATAACAAACATAAAAATGAACAGATTGCATAATATCTTGACATTTAATTAGCGATTATAGCAATTGCATTGTCCAAAACTGAGATACATACCTCGATAGCAAGAAACAAACTTAGTAGAACTAAATAAAGGCTAAGAACAGCCACAAACTGAAACTCGGCTACAAATGAAGCGAAACAACAACAAACAAACAGCGATCCGATTGAGACCCGCGCAAGCGCCAAAAATCTTTAACCCAACTCAAGAACTCGGCAAACATGGTGCGATGGCGACTATTTTTTGGGGTGGTTTGGTGCTGCGTTTCAGCTAGCTTTGGATGAGTTTGGGGCTGTTTCGTGGGAGCAACTATGGTGGCTTTAGAGCTGCATTTTTGGGGCTGAGTTTGAGGTTTAGGTGGGCTGTTTTACAGCTGGTTATGAGCAGCAGTCTAGTGGTGGTCGTTGGAGCGACACGGCTGATTTTTTGAAGCCCCGTTAATGTAGGTTTTGTTGTGTTTTTATAGCCGAAACAGGTAGTATTTTTGAGATGGTTTTATTGTTGTCTTTTGGGTGAAGAACCTCCAGCTTTCATGGCTGTTTTTGCTACCTTTTTAGAGTGATTTCAGTTGTCCCCTTTGAGTGATTTTTGGACCTCGTTTTTAGCTCAAATTTGCTGCCAAAAGGGTCCTGGTTTGTTGGCATTTGTGGCTGATTTTGGGCATGGGGTTTGTAAGTGGGGGACAAGCATGGGGGACAAGAGATAAGTGGAAAAAAATTCAAGCACAAAAATTAGGTGCTCACAGCATGCCTCTCTTTGCTTGGAAACATGAAGAGTTTTCAGGCAAAGAAAAGATGAGCAATATGACTAATTTTTGGTCATACCGTTATTCAAAAGGGAAATAAAAGAAAAATGTGCAACCGAGTTCTGATTTTAGACAACCTACATATCCCGGGTTATAAGAAAATCAGGTCGCGTGTAGTTCAAGTAGAATGATGGAGTGATGAGTTCGAGAGTCGAGCGAGGTTCCGTCGAGGCTCCGGTCCGTGGCCCTGTTATTACATCAAAATTTAAAAGGAACTAAACAAGCCTATCAGCTATGATTTACAAGATTTCTATCTATAAGTCTTCTGAAGCTTGATCTTGAGTCTTGCCTGGTTGTTCATGCAAACTCTGATCTGAACCTTGATGCTTGCTAGCTGTAGGTGCTAGTTCATTCTTCTACGGATTCTTCTGAGCAAAACATGAAATGTGAAGCTCGTAACTTCAGTCATGTTTTGAGCAGTCCACATCCTTTCCATCTGCTTCTGTATTCTGGATTCACTTCTTTTTCTTTTCTTTTCTTTAATCTGGATTAAGAATTCTTCTTTTGGTCATCTTGAACCTTGTGCCTCGAGGTAAAACCTGCTCAGTCACCAAAACAAACAAACGAACGAAAATTTTCTGCCCCAGTTTTCACTAGGAAAATTTCGTGAGTTATTGTAACAAAATTCTAAAGTACTTCTTTATTGAAAGCAATAAATAAAAGGAAAAAAATCGGGAATGGTGTACCCTAAAAAGATCATTATGATTTTTTTTCTTTTTTTTTGGATAGTCCTATCGTCCAAAAGAATGTCTCAACTAAGGATTGGTGTACCTTATATTGGAAAAATGTGGCCAAGGAATAGTACACCCTATATTGGCAATGATATCAGGGAGTGGTGTATCCTGCATTTAAAATCAAATAAACTAGGGAATGGTGTACCATATGTTGGAGAACACAACTAGGAATTGGTGTACCCTATACTGGTAAAGAGATCAGGGATTGGTGTACCCTATACCGGTAAGAAAATATAATCAGGGGTTGATACCCTATACTGGTTTACTGAAAAGGAAATGCAACCAGGGGTTAGTACCCTATATTACCGAAATGAGTGTAACCAGGGGTTAATACCCTTTATTACCGAAAAGAATATAACCAAGGGTTGGTACTCTGTATTACCGAAAAGAATGTAACTAGGGGTTGGTACCCTGTATTACCGAAATGAGTGTAACCAGGAGTTGGTACCCTGTATTACATAAAGGAGTGTAACCAGAGGTTGGCACCCTGTATTACTGAAAGGAGTATAACCAGGGGCTGGTACTCCATTTTACATAAAGGAGTGTAACCAGGAGTTAGTACCCTGTATTACTGAAAGGTGTATAACCAGGGGTTGGTACCCTGTATTACTGAAAAGAGTGTAACCAGGGGTTGGTACCCTATTTTACATAAAGGAGTGTAACCAGGGGTTGGTACCCTGTATTACTGAAAGGAGTGTAACCATGGGCTGGCACCCTGTATTACTGAAGGAAGTGTAACCAAGGGCTGGCACCCTGTATTACTAAAAGAAGCGTAACCAGGGGTTGGTACCCTGTATTACAGAAAAGATATTGAATTCCCTGGGCGAAAAAGTTCTACCTAGGTTAAACTACGAAAAGCAAACATGGGCAAAGAGTACTTCTACCCGGAGATATGAGCTGGATCCCCCTAGGCAAAAAGGTTCTACCTGGGTTAAGCTAAGAAACAACCTAAGCGAAGAGTACTTCTACCCGGAACTATGAGCTGGATCCTCCTAAGCGAAGTAGTTCTAACTGAGTTGAGCTATGTATAAAAACCTGAGCGAAGAATACTTTTACCCACAAATATGAGCTGGATCCCCCTAGGAGAAATGGTTCTATCTGGGTTAAGCTATGTATAAAAACCTGAGCGAAGAGTACTTCTACCCGGAAATATGAGCTGGATCCCCCTAGGAGAAATGGTTCTACCTGGGTTAAGCTACGAAATACAGCCTGGGGCGAAGAGTACTTCTACCCGGAACTATGAGCTGGATCCCCCTAGGCGAAAAAATTCTACCTGGGTTAAGCTACAAAAACCAATCTTAGGCGAATAGTATTTCTACCCGAAAACTATGAGCTGGATCCCCCTAGGCGAAAAGGTTCTACCTGGGTTAAGCTACGAAAAACAGCATGGGCGAAGAGCACTTCTACTTGGAACTATGAGTTGCATCCCCCTAGGAGAAAAAGGTTCTACCTGGGTTAAGCTACGAAAAACAGCATGGGCGAAGAGTACTTCTACCCGGAACTATGAGCTGGATCCCCCAAGGCGAAAAGATCTACCTGGGTTAAGCTGCGTAAAACAACCTGAGCGAAAAGTACTTCTACCCGGAACTATGAGCTGGATCCCACTAGGCGAAAATATTCTACCTGGGTTAAGCTACCTAAAATAGCCTGGGCGAAAAGTACTTCTACCCGGAACTATGAGCTGGATCCCCCTAGGCGAAAAGGTTCTACCTGGGTTAAGCTACAAAAATGAGAGGTATGGACAGTAGTGATGCATGCTGAAGATTTTAAGGAGCTTACATTTGGTGACATTCGTCCTTTGAGAACCGCCATTCTGCACTGCTTTGTTCCTGCTTCAAACAAAGAAAATTTATGAGTTTTTAAAGTGGTGGTCGGTTTGTGGCCTTGATACACTGAGGAGTTTGAGTTCACGGACACCCCGTTGTCAAAGAACTGATTCTATCAGAGTGGTACCAAGATGCTCGGATACTTTGTATCATTTTCTAGAGACATTGTCTTTCTGACGTCTCCCCTGGCTGTTTCATACCCAGATGTCCACGATACCGTTAACCCTTGTATCTAAGGCAAAGCAATTTTTTCTTTAAAATCAAACTTAGTTGTCTTGCACTCAGAACCAGTTTGTGTTTGTAGTGCTTATCAACTTTTCCCATGAAGCAAGTCTTACTTAGGCGACCTTTTCAGTTTCTTTGAGACACTTTGTCCGCCTTATCAAAAGAGATCACGGATGGATTCCTGCCTTCGCCAATGCCGTATATGCTCCAAATTGTGCTCGGTATTACGGGAAAACTATAGACAGTTTTGCAGCCATTTTTGCTTTGCTTTTGATGCAAGATTAGACCGAAAGGGAATCTAAGAAAAATTATGGAAAAGAATAGAAGAGCAATTGGAAGTGAAATAGGAATTGTGTCTAAATAAAAGGTGCCCCTTACGGGGAGAGAAATAAGGAGACTTATCTGGAGATATGTGCCGACTTCAATGAATCATGACATGCATTTTGGACTGGATGCCTGATCTGTCTGAGCTGTCTAATTCTCAAAATACATCGCAAATGTTCATCTTGAAACTATCTTGGTTGTGCTCATGCCGGAGCATCGAAGACCCTCATTCGGCTAGTAGCGCCCTTTGTGGGTTTTCGCTAACTGACATCTCTCATTTCTCTAATCATTGTTGCCTTATGGTGCCCATCTGGTTTTCACCAATAAGACTCTTGCATTTCTCTACTCACTGTCGCCTTACAATGCTCATACGGGTTTTTACCGATAAGACTCTCTCATTTCTTCTTTTTTTTCTTTTTTTTTTTCTGCGGAAGGTTGGCCAATGCCCCTGGCATGGAAACTTCAAGTATTCTCAAAGATCGATCAGAAATTCTTAACAGGAAAAGGCGAAAAGAACCTTGAACTGAATTACAACTTTTGGAACTGTTTCTACGGGAAAACCGTAAGATAAAAACAAACTTCTGCCCCAGTTTTGGAGTATTGGGAATATGGATTTTTGTTGCGATGGGACCGAACCCAGGGTGAGGCTACCTACGTATCCTTTCGGAATTAAGTCAGACGTAGTTTAATGACTCAAAAAATTTATTGTTTGACTTTTTTTTTTCTTTGAGTACACAGGTTCCAGAAAATGGAAAACAAGGAAGAAAAATACAGCTTAAAAGGGGTAACAAAAGGGTGACACTTGCTTGGAATAGCGAGCAATGGTAGCATTCGTCATCTCGATCTAAGAAAATCATGCGTGAAAGTTCCACAGTGGGTATATATCAGACATAATATCTTTTGACTGCATCTGCATTAATAGTCATGTCTGGTACCCGTCCTTCTTCATCTACCAAGTGCAAGGCCCCTTTTGGTAACACTTTCTTGATGATGTAGGGTCCTTTCCAGTTTGGGGCGAACTTTCCTTTAGCTTCTACTTGGTGTGGAAGAACGCATTTCAGAACGAGTTGGCCTACCTCGAAATGCCTTGGACGCACTTTCTTGTTGTAAGTGCGCGCCATTCTTTGCTGGTATAACTGGCCAAAGCACACTGCTGCTAGCCGATTTTCATCAATTAGCATTAGTTGTTCTAATCGGGTCTTTACCCATTCTGTATCTTCAATCTTTGACTCCACAATGATCCGAAGAGAGGGAATTTCGACTTCAGTCAGTATTACAGCTTCCGTCCCATATACCAACAGATAAGGAGTTGCACCAAACAGATGTGCGAGCAGTCGTGCGGTATCCCAAAAGAGCAAAAGGCAACTTTTCATGCCATTGTCTCAAACCTTGGATCATTTTTCTAAGAATCTTCTTGATGTTCTTGTTCGCTTCTTCAACGGCTCCATTGGCTTTTGGATGATAAGGGGTAGAATGGCGATGCATAATTTTAAATTGCTCACATACCTCCTTCATCAAATGACTATTAAGATTGGCTGCATTGTCAGTGATAATGGTATTTGGGATACCGAAACGGCAGATAATGTTGGAATGAACAAAGTCTACCACTGCTTTCTTGGTGAATGCTCTGAAAGTGACGGCCTCCACCCACTTGGTGAAGTAATCAATGGCAACCAAAATGAATCTATGCCCATTTGAAACCTTTGGCTCAATTGGCCCAATAATATACATTCCCCAAGAAACGAAAGGCCAAGGAGAGGACATGGGATGCAACTCCGAAGGTGGTGAGTGAATTATATCACCATGAATCTGGCATTGGTGACACTTGCGAACAAAACTGAAGCAATCTCGCTCCATTGTAAGCCAATAATGCCCTGCCCGCAGAATCTTCTTCGCCAAAACATATCCATTCATGTGAGGTCCGCATACCCCCAAATGCACTTCACTCATGATCTACTCAGCTTCTGTGGCATCTATGCATCTCAACAAGTTCAAATCTGGGGTCCAAAATTTCCATTCAGGAAGAAACCGCTGGCGAGCCGCCTTATAGTTCTTTTTTGATCTCCCTTGGCATGCTCTGGGTCTTCTCTTGTTTTCAGGAATCGTTTTATGTCATGATACCATGGTTTACCATCTGGTTTTATCTCAATTGTATTATAGTAACCGTGTTGATTCCGAACTTGGATTTTTAGTGGATTGATATGAGTGTTTCCCGGATAAGGGGGCATTGAGGCTAAAGTAGCCAAAGCATCGGCTAACTTGTTGTGGAACCTGGGAATGTACCTGAACACGATGGATTTGAATCTTTTGCTCAAATCTTGTACACATTATCTGTATGGAATAAGCTTGAAGTCTCGAGTCTCCCATTCTCCTTGGGCTTGTCGGATAAGTAAGTCAGAATCTCCCATAACCAATAATTCATGCACTTCGAGATCGAGGGCCATTTTGAAACCCATGATACAGGCTTCGTATTCTGCCGTATTATTGGTACAGAAGAAATGAAGTCTAGCCATTGCAGGGTAATATTGTCCAATAGGTGAGATGAGGATTGCCCCGATCCCAACTCCTTTGATATTGACAGCTCCATCAAAATACATTTTCCATACAAAGTTGTCGTCTGGAACTACTTCCTCTATTGAGTAGATCTCTTCGTCTGGGAAATATGTGGTAAGTGGCATGTACTCATCATCAACTGGATTCTCTACCAAATGATCGGCCAAAGCCTGTGCTTTCATCGCGGTGCGAGTGACATAGATGATGTCGAACTCTGTGAGTAGGATTTGCCATTTTGTGAGCCTGCTAGTGGGCATTGGCTTTTGGAAGATATACTTCAGAGGATCCATTCTGGATATGAGGTAAGTAGTATAGGCCAAAAGATAATGTCTCAACTTCTGAGCGACCCAAGTCAAGGCACAACATGTCCTTTCTAAAAGGGTGTACTTAACCTCATAATTGGTGAACTTCTTGCTCAAATAATATATTGCTTGTTCCTTTTTGCTTGTCGCATCATGTTGCCCCAGAACGCATCCAAAGGAATTATCCATCACCGATAGATATAAAAACAAAGGCCTACCAGGTTCAGGTGGGACCAGTACAGGGGGTTTTGATAGATAATCTTTGATCATGTCAAAAGCATTTTGGCAATCGTCTGTCCACTTGATTGCAGCATCCTTTTTCAGCAACTTAAAGATGGGCTCGCACGTAGTTGTGAGCTGAGCAATGAACCTACTGATGTAGTTCAACCTTCCGAGCAAACTCATGACCTCCTTTTTGTTCTTCGGGGGTGGCATATCTCGAATGGACTTTATCTTAGATGGATCCAATTCGATGCCTTTCCGACTGACTATAAAACCAAGGAGTTTCCCAGATGGAACCCCAAACGCACATTTGGCTGGATTGAGCTTAAGGTCATACCTTCGAAGGCGTTCAAAAACCTTTTTCAAATCATTCACGTGATCAGCCTGTGTCTTTGATTTTATGATGACATCATCGACATATACTTCAATCTCTTTGTGCATCATGTCGTGAAAAATGGTGGTCATGGCCCTCATGTAAGTTACCCCTGCATTCTTTAAACCGAATGGCATGACCCTGTAGTAATAGGTACCCCATGGAGTGATGAAAGCGATCTTTTCTGCATCACCCTCATCCATTAGAATTTGATGGTACCCAGCATAGCAATCCATGAACGACTGTATCTCAAGCTTTGCGCAATTATCTACAAGAATATGGATGTTCAGCAAAGGAAAATTATCCTTCGGACTTGCTTTGTTCAGGTCTCTGTAGTCAATACAGACTCTAGTTTTTTCATCTTTCTTTGGCACGGGCACAACATTTGCCACCCAGGTGGTGTATCGTACGGCTCTGACAACATTGGCGCTCAATTGCTTCATTATTTCCTCTTTGATTTTATCACTCATGTCTGTTTTAAATTTTCGCTGTTCTGTTGGACTGGTGGAAAATCAGGATACGTGGGAAGCTTATGAACCACTAAATCGGCGCTTAAATCAGGCATATCATCATAAGACCAGGCAAACACATCTCTATACTCAAATAAAAGTTGAATCAAGGCATCTATGATTTTTTGTTCAGTGTGAATGCTTATCTTTGTTTCTATGACCTCCGATATTAATTGGCTAAGTTTTATTGAGGTTGGGCCTAGGCTTATTTTCAAATTATTCCAACTCTCTTTTTATTTCATCAAAAACCTTATCTTCATCATATTCGATCTCTTGATGCATTATTTCGAAATTAGATAGCTTTTTGAGATCTGGGCGTGAATTCTGCATGCATGTCATGTTATTAAAGCCGGCATTAACAAAACTGAAATGGAAATAAAATGGTAGGAATTAGGAAAAGGAAAAGATACAAAATACGAAACTGAACTGCATTTCATTGAATTTGAAAGGATAGAAGGGTTAACGTTAAAATAAAACAATCATACTAAGATATTTGGATCATAACCCTGAAAGTAACCCAAAGTACAAAAGAAAGAAGCTGCAAAAGTCAACTACCAAGACTCCTTCCTTGTGGGGAGAGGAGTCGCTTCCCAGTTATTGAGCATGGTTTCTGGTCCAATTAGTTGCATATCGGCACGACTAGTGCCTTCGCCAGCCTGGATCATATTCACTTCAAAAAACATCTGCCTGAGGCCATGGCAAATTTCATCAATGTTTGCATGCGCCGAGGAATTTTGACCATGTTTGAATCGTGGCTCGACAAAAGTGTAGAAAATGTGAGGGATAGGTTGCTGTAAGGCCCACCCGTACTTTTTGTGATGCTTGGCTTTGTCTTTGTCCGCTTGTGTTGGCCTGAAGCCTAAACCAAAAGTACCCATGTTACTGAATGAAGAAATGGGTTTTAAAATTCCTTGCAATGATGCCCCCAAGCCTTTTCCTGGCTCATAACCTTGTCTCATCATAAGTGCAGCCACCATTACAGATGTGGCGGAGAGACGAGGATGTAGAATGGGCTTTCCTTCCTCAACATGGTCCACAGCAGCCACTTTGAAAGCCTGATAGACAATAGACTTACATCCTTCCTTGGCCTCAATACATGGGATTAACAGGTCTTTATAATGGATGACTCGTCTTCTCCGTGAACAATAATTTCTTGCATGTCGTGCTCGAATATGAGCATCTGATGCAAGGTGGATAGCACATCTCGGACCGTATGGATCCATGTCCTTCCAAGAAGAAAGTTATAAGAAGTTTCCATGTCCAATACTTGGAAGACAATTTCAAAATCAGTAGGCCCAATCATCATGGTGAGGTTGATCTCCCCAATGGTATCTCTCGCTGAGCCATCAAAAGCCCGGATGCGAACATTGTTGGGTCGGATCCTGTCTGTATTGATCTTCATACTTTGCAAGGTAGAGAGGGGGCATACATCTACACCCGAGCCTCCATCAACCATGACTCGCTTCACATAATGCCCCTCACATTTGACAATCAAGTGCAAAGCCCTATTGTGATCGGATCCTTCCTCAGGAAGTTCATCATCAGTAAAGGAAACTTTGTTCACCTCAAAAAATCTATTATCCATCTTCTCTAACTGATTCACGGTGGTATTCTCTGAGATATGTGCCTCGTTCAGGATTTTGATTAGTACACAGGCATGCTCTCCTGAGTGTATGAGCAGAGATAACAGAGAGATTTGGGCAGGAGTCTTTCTCAGCTGGTCAATGATTGAGTAATCCTGAACTTTCATCTTTTTCAAAAAATCCTCCGCCTCTTCTTCAGTGACCGGTTTCTTTATTGGCATTTGATCTTCTCTGATTTGCTTAGCCTTCCTCAACTCTTCTGGAGAGTAACACCTCCCTGATCGAGTCAAACCTCCAGTTTCCCCCACTTCTTCTATGATTTCCTTGCCTTTGTAGGTTACTACAGTTTTGTTGTAGTTCCAAGGGATGGTTTTTGTATTTGTTACACGGGGTTGTGTGGCAGGCTTGATTATGATCGGTTCTACTATACCCGTCGTATCGCCCTGATTCTGCTTTGTGATGGGGTGACCTCCAAGGACGTATAACTTTGGGTTTGGAACATTGGAGCGAACTTCCAACCTCGAGATTTTTGGAACAAATAAAGTTGCCCTCTCTAAGCTCTGGGCGCCTTTCACAATCAACGGTGCATCTAGGCTTGGACTTACTTCCAATTTGGTTCCCTCTTGAATCGTTACCACTGTCATTTCTGCTCGACCAACCGGCTTGTATTCATGATCTCGGCCAATCATTCCCATAAAATGAACATCATTGTGTACTGGCAACGGGTTTTTGGTCACATTATGAGGGTCCTCGCCATTCGTGACTACAATCAATTTTTCAACAATGAGTCTTTCTATGGCTCTTTTCAGGGTCCAACAGTCATCAGTGCTATGCCCCGGAGCACCTGAATGATATTCACATCTAGAATTTGCTTGAAATCCGTGTGAATCGGAATGCATATGGTGGGGAGCGATGGGTCCAATCATGCCCATCTTCTTCAACTTCTGGAACAGACTAGAGTATGATTCAGCCAATGGAGTAAATTTTTCCACCGGCCTCTACTCTCGACCATAATCCTGCCTAGGACGAGCATTGTAGGGTGCCCAAAAATTTTGCTGCTGAGGTCGGGGGAATCTTGGAGTTGGTGCCCGTACCTGTTGATTGGGAGGACGAGCATATGATTGAGCATTAAAGACTGTATATTGTGGCGGTCCCACAGAGTACTGAGGAATTGGCGGGGGATAGTAATGTTGAGGGTAGCTGGATTGCCCCTGCTGAACTTGCACATAAGGGTGCGATGCCCCTCTTTAAACTTCCCTGGATCCCGAAGTCATCATGGACCCTTCATCTTTCTTCTTTCTATTTGCCAAACTTCCCGACCCATTTTGGATAGCTTGGGTGGTGGCTTTGAGAGCAGCTTGACTTACAATTCTGCCAGTCTTGAGGCCATTTTCGACCATTTCTCCTATTTTGATCGCTTTCGCAAAAGGTCTACCCATTGCGGACATCATGTTCTGAAAGTAATCAGGCTCTTGGGCCTCCAAAAAAATAGTGATCAACTCGTGGTTATCCATGGGTGGCTTAACTCTAGCTGCTTGCTCCCTCCACTTGATTGCATACTCCCTAAAGCTTTCAGTCGGCGTTTTCTTCATTTTGGACAGGGAATTGCGATCCGGTGCAATATCTATGTTGTATTGAAATTATTTGACGAAGGCTTGGGCCATGTCGTCCCAGACATGCCAGTGAGAGATATCTTGGTCAATGAACCATTCGGAGGCTACCCCCATAAGACTTTTCCCAAAATAAGCCATCAGTAATTCTTCTTTTCCACCTGCACCCCTCAGCTGGTTGCAGTACCTTTTCAAATGGGCGATAGGGTCGCCGTGTCCATCATACTTCTCGGATTTTGGGGTCTTGAACCCTGGTGGCAAATGGATATGAGGGAACATGCATAGATCACTGAACGAAATACTTTTGTGACCCCTAGTCCCTGTATGTTCTTTATGTTCTGTTCAAGACTTTTCATTTTCCTGGCCATCTCATCCGGCTCAACCGTCTTGGCAGGCTTTTTATTTTTCACTGGTGACTCGTACTGAGGAGTCTGATTACATGGAGCCGAGACCCCGAAAGTCATATTTGGAGAGTAGTATTGGCCATCATAAGCATGAGATGGTGGCTCGTTTATTGGCCTCGTCACAGGAGGTGGAGGCGGGATTGTGTATGTCGGTGCGCCAGACACGACTAGAGGAGTGTTCCTGACCGGTGCGACTGGAGGTCGCACATTAGAGGTACTAGGAGCAACGTGAAGCTTGTAGTTTGGCACATACCCTGGTGGTAGAATGTGGTCGCTCGTTGCATGGAGCGATGGTTGAGTAGCCAGGGGTACGGTAGAAGTTCCCTCTGAGGGACCCCGGGGTGGAGGCTGACCAGACACCCAAGCTTGATATACATTAGACAATTGCTATCTCAATTTTCTTATTTCCTCTGACTCTTGTTCAACTGATTGACCCTTGGGGTCATCACTGATCAGCTCAATCTCATCATCATTGGCCATTACTACTGCTCCCTTAGATCTAGTGAAGTAATGGTGTGTTGCCAGTTTCACCACATGCTTTTGGAGGCTTCATGTTTCATTCCAGCTTATGAGGTTGCTTCTTATTGACGCTCTTATTTTTTTCTCATTTGTTTTTTTTACTCACTCCTCATTTTGATCCCTCATCTTAGAATCATTGAAAAATATTTTGATCGAACCTTTTGTGGGTTGCCTACGTATCATGTCGCCGCATGAATCAGATCATTACGTAGTTCAGGGGGATTGGGAATAGACACCCATTTTTCTTTTTCTTTTCTTTTTTTTATATATAAAGACTTTTAAATATATTTTTTGAGTTTTTTTTTATTTTTATGAAATTTTGAATTATTTTTTTTTAAAAGAAGGAATTCTAAAGAAGGAAGAAAATATTTTGGATTTTCATTTGAAGATTGTTTTTGTTTTTTTTTTCGAATGAAAGGCTTCGGAAAAGAAGGAAAATATTTTTGGATTTAATTTCTTTTTAAATTTTTTAAGGAAAGAATTCTAGAGAGGGAATCCAGGAAAGGGAAACTATTTTTGAATTTTTTTTTTTTGAACATTGGGGCCGGAACCGATGAGGTTTGCCTATGTATCTCATATCCAGTGAGAATCAGACCCGCGTAGTTCGGTGGATGAAAAATAAAATAGATAAACTAACTCTTTTTTTTTCATATACAATTAATCCGACAAAATCTCCTAGCAAAGAAAATATTTTCAATTTTTGTTTTCGATTTTTTTTTTTTGGAATTGGTGAAAGAAAAACTTCTAAAGAAGAAAAAAAGAATTTTTTTTGAATTTTGATTTTTTTTAAAAAAAAATTCAAAAGAAAGAAAATATTTTTTTGGATTTTGGGTGAAAGACTTTTTTTTTTTTAAAAGGAAGAAAATATTTTTGAATTTTTGGTCTCAAAAAAAAAATATTTAAAGAAGTAATTAAAGGAAAATATCTTTTTGGATTTTTGAAAATTGGTGGCCGGAACCGATGAGGTTTGCCTACGTATCTCACATCCGGTGAGAATCAGACCCACGTAGTTCGGTCAAAACCGACCTTTTTTTTAATTTTTTTTTATGAAAATTAATCTTTAAAAACCATATGCACTAGACCACATCATTTTTTCTCTGTTCATTCAACTGATTTATGCTGAAGTCGGTCAACATGCACGCCTCCCAAATAATGCAACAAGTAGCACATAACATGATATAATGGTCCCAACAAGGTATCTGTCCTAAAACAAAAATCGTCCCCTGCGTCGAGCGATGCTAAGTCAAATGCACATGATGCAAATAAAGCGTAGCCTACTAGGGATATCCATTGCTTATGGCTTATTCTTCTAAGTTTGTAAATCCTAAAGGAGATGGTATCTAGACCTGGCTTACCCGGGCGGACAACCCGAGCCGAGGAGCGTCAAGCGTCACCAGTAGTAGAACAGCACTGGCTAGCTAACGGCTCTCCCGCCTAAACACGTGTGACTAAATCCTTCACCAGAAGCTGGTAGGCTAACTGGCTTTATCTCAAGACAGAAATTTTGTGATGCTGGTAGGAAAACACAACATAACTAATTATCAGAAGACTTATAGGGATGCAAGAGAAGATACAATTTATATGTACAGTTCAACAATATTAAAACGGTAAAAACTCGACAAGTAACACATTAGGCCCAAATAAATCACAATATATACAAAAATTAATAAAGCCAAATAAAGTCAATGTACAAGCTTGAATTCTTGAAGGTCCCCAGCAGAGTCGCCAAAGCTGTCACACCCCTTTTATGCCCCCAAAGATAATATGTGCGTTATGGATTGTGGGTTAAAGAGTTTTTCCAATTAAAGTGATAATTTTGAAATAGGGATTATTTTATTTACAGAGTCGCCACTCGGAATTGATTTTTTGGATGTTCCAAGTCACCTTTTATTTGAATCCCTAGTCAAAGGAATGTTTGACTCTATTATTATTGGTCTGCAAAAATAAAGTCCGGATAAGGAATTCTGTTGACCGGGGAGAAGGTGTAAGGCATTCCCCGAATTTCGTGGTTCTAGCACGGTCGTTTTATTGACTACAACTTGGCTTGGATTAATTTTGGCATACTGTGATTTATTAGTTTTCATGTTTTATCTATCCGCTTTTAATTATTAAAATATAAAATTATCTTTGAAACGGATCACATGTGTGTAAATCCGTTTTATTTAGTGCGCTAAAATCATGTCATGCGTACGTGTACACAATTAATTACGCTGTATTATTTACTAAAATTGTTTTTGGCTAAAGTCGTGCGAGCGTGTACCTTGATTTATTTTGGGAATCATAATTACGTTACGCGAACGTTTACATAATCACAATGATTGATTTATTACTACGCACCTAAAGCATACTAGCAACATTTAATTTATGAGTTATTTTCCTAAACTAGTTTGAGATTATTGTAAGGCCAAAGATTATGGAAAACATGGTGAGAGAGGGATTATGGTTATCAACGATTTGCCAACTTGTCAACTTGTATATTTGGTCATATGTCCCAAAACTGACGCAATTATCATATTACTACTACATCGGCACCTTATGGGATTATGTCATTATCTATTGATCATAAGGGATGGGCTAAATGTGAGGCCCAATATGATAAGGAGGAAGGAGATTAATCCCACATGTTAAATTGAATAAATTTCATCAAGTCATATCTATTTCACATTCATAATTAAATGCAAAAGAAAAAATGAATTGATGAGACAAAACATAACCGATTACTCTTTTTTAGAAATCATGGCACGAACATCAGTTGTCTTCCTATTGAGTTAACTATAGTTACTAATAAACTAAATTAAACCAAACTCACTTCCAGCTTTACAAAATCATTCATTTGCCACATGATTCTCATATTTCCCAAACCAAAGCTGAAATAATTTAAAGTCAACAAATACATAAATAACTAACCTCATACATAACAAACATAAAAATGAACAGATTGCATAATATCTTGACATTTAATTAGCGATTATAGCAATTGCATTATCTAAAACTGAGATACATACCTCGACAGTAAGAAACAAACTTAGTAGAACTAAATAAAGGCTAAGAACAGCCACAAACTGAAGCTCGGCTACAAATGAAGCGAAACAACAACAAACAAATAGCGATCCGATCGAGACCCGCGCAAGCGCCAAAAACCTTTAACCCAACTCAAGAACTCGAATGAACTTGGATGGCCTTACACAGTTAAAACTAAACTCTGTTCGTCGGCAAACATAATGCGACGGTGACTATTTTTTGGGGTGGTTTGGTGCTGCGTTTCAGCTAGCTTTGGATGGGTTTGGGGCTGTTTCGTGGCAGCAACTATGGTGGCTTTAGAGCTGCATTTTTGGGGCTGAGTTTGAGGTTTAGGTGGTCTGTTTTACAGCTGATTATGAGCAGCAGTCTAGTGGTGGTCGTTGGAGCGACACAGCTGATTTTTTGAAGCCCCGTTAATGTAGGTTTTGATGTGTTTTTATAGCTGAAATAAGTGGTATTTTTGGGATGGTTTTATTGTTGGCTTTTGGGTGAAGAACCTCCAGCTTTCATGGCTGTTTTTGCTACCTTTTTAGAGTGATTTCAGTTGTCCCCTTTGAGTGATTTTTGGACCTCGTTTTTAGCTCAAATTTGCTGCCAAAAGGATCCTGATTTGTTGGCGTTTGTGGCTGATTTTGGGCATGGGGTTTGTGAGTGGGGGACAAGCATGGGGGACAAAGAAAAGTGAGTGGGAAAGATGGAGTAATAAGTGAGATAAGTGGGAAAAAATTCAAGCACAGTCAAAAATTAGGTGCTCACACAACTAAGCAGGCGTTTGGACATAAAAATTGTAATTTTTTGAAAAAATAGTATTTGGAATCAAGTTGAAAAATGGTATTTGAAATTTAAAATTATGTTTGGACTTGAAAAAATATTTCAGTTTTGTGAGTGGGGAAAAATATTTTTCTAAAAATTCTGAAAAAGTAATCTTTTGAAAAATTCATTTTCGAAAAATTTCCAAAAAGCTTAACAAAGTTTCATAGACAAACACATTTTAAAAAAAATTTTATGGACAAACGGGGGCTAAGTAATACTCCATGATATCTTTTGGACCAAAAAAAAAAAAATAGAGGGCTGAGAGATTTAAGTAATAACCCGCGTTCCACACCAAGAAAAAGGTGACGAAAATAAAAGAGAAATGGAATGAAAACATGACAAGGGAAGAAAATAAAATAGGAATAATTCTTGGAAACATGAGGAAGAAGACAGAAAACATATTGGGTCAAAGTGTTTCCGGCTGTTTGAAACTAGTCACTTCGCAGAGGCATTTATTCAAGTTTCATTCATACAATAAATATATGTAGCTATTAATCAAAAGATTTATTAATTAAGTATTTTTATAAACCCCGAAATATTAAATCATATTAAACTCGTAAACTCATTGTTAAATCCGTCAATTTAGCTCAGGGCTAAGGCCCATGGGGACAGGGTCCCACATTAAGGTCCAATTTGGCATGGCTTATTTGCTATTTATTTGGTTTGTCCCCTTTGCCTTCTTTCCTTCTTCTCCACCCCTCTTAGGATTAGGAATTGGATTTTTCTGATTTAATTTCTCTTAGGTTGGGGCCCCAAGTATGGAGGGTGAAGATGACATTGATTTTTAATAAGATGGTGGCAATGTCTTTCACTCTTTTGTGTGAATACGTTAAGGCATCCCTTTCAAATTTAAGCTAATTAGGTCTAATATAATCCCAACATGCTATTTGCTTAAAATTACATTGAAAGTAATATCTGTGAAAGCATAAAGTTTAACCTCACATCTTTATAAAATTGCAATTTTGCTGTCTTGTCATTATAGTCTCATTGAATTAATCATCTTCACTCATGTAAGATCAAGTGTTGTATACATAAATCGCAGCTGTTGTTTCTCCTTTACATTTCGTTTCTTTGTTCTAGGCAAATCTTATAAGCCTAATTAAGTTCGTACAGTCAAATATAGCATAGCTTTATTTTTGTACTCAACATGTTATAAACATCAGTTTTAGATTGTTTAAAGGTTTCAGATCTGATCCTCATTCGAAAAACATGGCATGGCATCAGATTCAAACTTCAGTGACTTTGTTCTCAATCAGTTTTATCTCTACTTCTATTCCATTTGTATTATCTCTATTTATTTTATCACTCTAGCTTTTGTTGAGGTTTTATTTTAAGATGTAATATTCTTAAAATGAGGGTGAATGGGAAATGGAGGGAAAATGAAATTTTGAGTAAAATTTTAAGTTTCCCCTCTTAACAATGAGACATTGTCCCATATTGGAAGTGGAAGACATTTTTGGTGGGTATATATATAATTGCTCTTCTTGTAGCTCTTAAAGAGTTAAGAAGAAAGCAAGCCTCGCGCCGTCGTCGTCGCTCGCTCGGCTACGGCTACGGCTTCGGCTTCGGCTTCGGCTTCGGCTTCGGCTTCGGCTTCGGACTCCACAAACATGTAATACTTGCTCCACCATGAAGGGTGGACGTTTGATCTTGCACTCCTTCTTGACTGCTATATATATGAGCAGCAAATGTTGAAGAAAGATACAAAAAACTCAACATACAATTCGCTCAACAAATTGGCTATACATTGCATTCCTTCCTCTCAGAACTTCCATACGTTTTTCTGAGTATATACTCCTTCGTTCTGCATTGTTTTTAACTTCAAACAAAGCAACTGTAAGTGTGATTTGCTACCGAACTTTGTGTTTGCCGAAACACTGGGGTTTGAAGTACCGCTACACCAGTGTGTTATTCGTTCTATCCTGGGAGAAAATAATCCATAACCTTGGGTACTAGGAGGGGATTAAATTCCTTAAGGAAACACTGTGAATTCAGTGGGCTCGAATTTATCATTATTGTTTCATTACGTTAACTTATATTTTGCAGAATTAATATTTACAAATACAGCAGTATTGACCGGGAATAACAATCTTAAGGAATTTAATATTTATTTCTGTACTTGTGTTATTCTTATTATTCTGCAAACTAAAACCTTTGTGGTTTGTGTACTCCCGTTTTGGAGAGTTAAGCCTTCGTGGCGTTTTGTTGGATATTAAAATCTACGTGATTTTTACTCCAGTTTGAAAACGTGTATTAAACGTTTGTTTGTGTCATTCTTTTACAGAAAAGATGATGACTGAAAATGAAAACCAAGCTGTTCCGATGGCGACTGCCAACGCAACGACAAGCCGAACACCGGCGTTGGCACCGGCAGAAAAACCCGGAAAATTTTTCGGGATTGATTTCAAATGCTGGCAGCAGAAGATGTTCTTCTACTTAACTACGTTATGTCTACAGAAGTTCATCAAGGAAGATGTTCCTGATCTGCCGGATAAAACTCCAGATAATGAACGCTTTCTCGTGATTGAAGCGTGGAAGCATTCTGATTTTTTATGCAAGAATTATATTCTTAGCGGACTGGATGATAATCTGTATAATGTATACAGTAGCATGGAGACATCCAAAGAATTGTGGAATGCGCTTGAAAAGAAATATAAGACTGAAGATGCCGGGATGAAGAAATTCGTTGCCGCAAAATTTCTGGACTACAAAATGATAGATAGCAAGTCTGTTATTACTCAAGTCCAGGAATTGCAAGTGATTATTCATGATCTACTTGCTGAAGGTCTTGTAATCAACGAAGCATTCCAAGTAGCAGCAATGATTGAGAAGTTGCCTCCGTTGTGGAAGGACTTCAAAAATTATTTGAAACACAAACGAAAGGAAATGTCCCTTGAAGATCTCATTGTTCGGTTGAGAATCGAAGAGGACAATAAAGCTGCTGAAAGGAGAGGCCGTGGAAATTCAACAATAATGGGAGCAAATATTGTTGAAGCTAACAAAAAGAGGAAGAAGGCTTCTGGTCCGAAATACAACCCAAGCAAGAAGCGGTTCAGTGGAAACTGCTACAACTGTGGGAAAACCGGACACAAATCTACGGAGTGTCGTGCTCCGAAGAAAGACAAGAAAAGGGGTCAAGTAAACATGGTAGTAAACCATGATGATGTTGATAACTTGTGTGCCATGCTCTCTGAATGTAACTTGGTGGGAAATCCTAAACTGTGGTGGTTTGATTCAGGAGCCACTCGCCATGTTTGTGCAGTTAGAGAGGCTTTTGCTACCTATGCTCTTGCTGAACCCGGAGAGACAGTTTATATGGGAAATGCTTCAACAGCAAAAGTTGAAGGATATGGGAAGGTATTTCTAAAAATGACTTCTGGCAAGGTCATGACTTTGAACAATGTCCTTCATGTTCCCGAAATGAGAAAGAATTTAGTCTCTACTGGACTTCTTGTTAAGCACGGTTTTAAGTGCGTTTTTATATCCAACAAGGTTGTAATTAGTAAGAATGGAATATTTGTGGGAAAAGGTTACCTCACCGAGGGCCTTTTCAATCCAAATGTAATGGTTGTTGAAAATAATAATAATATTTCAGCTTCTTCTTACTTACTTGAGTCAAATGATTTATGGCATGTACGTTTGGGTCATGTCAATTATAAAACCTTGCGGAAAATGATTAACTTGGAAGTACTGCCCAAGTTTGAATGCGAAAAATCAAAATGTCAAATATGTGTGGAATCTAAGTATGTTAAACATCCTTATAAGTCAGTTGAAAGGAATTCAAATCCTTTAGACTTAATTCACACAGATATTTGTGACATGAAGTCAATACCATCTCGCGGTGGAAAGAAGTATTTCATAACTTTTATTGACGATGGTACTCGATATTGCTATGTTTACTTCCTGAATAGTAAAGATGAAGCAATAGACGCATTCAGGCAATATAAAAATGAAGTTGAAACGCAACTTAACAAGAAAGTAAAAATGATAAGAAGTGATAGGGGTGGTGAATATGAATCTCCTTTTGAAGAAATATGTTTAGAATATGGAATTATTCATCAAACAACAGCCCCTTACACGCCCCAATCTAATGGGATTGCGGAAAGAAAAAATCGCACATTAAAGGAGATGATGAATGCGTTGTTGATAAGTTCTGGTTTGCCACAGAACTTGTGGGGGAAGCCATTCTTACGGCTAATCGAATATTAAATCGAGTGCCCCATAGCAAAACACAATCCATTCCTTATGAACAATGGAAAGGAAGGAAGCCCAACTTGAATTATTTTAAAGTGTGGGGGTGTTTGGCAAAAGTGCAAGTTCCTAAACCCAAAAGGGTAAAGATAGGACCGAAAACCGTTGATTGTGTTTTCATAGGATATGCGACAAATAGTAAAGCATATCGATTTCTGGTTCATAAATCAGAAAATCCCGACATTCATAATAATACGGTTATAGAATCAGATAATGCTGAGTTTTTTGAAAATATATATCCGTATAAAAAGGAATGTGAGTCATTTGGTGAAGGATCTAAACGACCTCGGGAAGAAACAAAAGAAAGTACATGTAATCAGGAGAATCCAAGACGTAGTAAACGTCAAAGAACGTCTACTTCATTTGGACCAGATTTTGTGACTTTCTTATTGGAGAATGAGCCTCAAACATTTAAAGAAGCTATGACTTCTTCGGAATCATTATTTTGGAAAGAGGCAGTCAATAGTGAAATAGAATCCATATTGAACAACCATACATGGGAATTGGTTGATCTTCCTCCTGGAAATAAACCTTTGGGTTCTAAATGGATTTTTAAGAGAAAAATCAAAGATGATGGCACTATTGATAAATTCAAGGCAAGGCTCGTAGTCAAAGGGTATAGACAACGAGAAGGTCTAGACTACTTTGATACATACTCTCCAGTTACAAGAATTACGTCCATACGGATGTTAGTAGCATTAGCTGCAGTGTATGGTCTTGAAATTCATCAAATGGATGTTAAGACGGCCTTCTTAAATGGAGAGTTGGAGGAAGAAATTTACATGGAACAACCTGAAGGGTTTGTGGTTCCGGGTAAAGAAAAGAAGGTATGTAGACTTGTTAAGTCTCTTTACGGACTAAAACAAGCACCCAAACAATGGCATGCGAAATTTGACCAAACAATGTTGTCAAATGGTTTTAAGATAAATGAATGTGATAAATGCGTGTACATTAAAAATGTTCCAAATCACATAGTCATTGTTTGCCTATATGTGGATGATAGGTTGATAATGAGTAATGACATTGCCAACATAAATGCTACTAAGCGTATGCTCAATAGCAAGTTTGATATGAAAGACTTGGGAGTTGCTGATTTAATTCTGGGAATTAAGATCAATAAGACTCCTCAAGGTCTGGCATTGTCACAATCTCATTATATTAAGACAGTACTTGAAAAATTCAAGCACTTGGGCTTTAAAGTTGCAAAGACTCCAATTGACGTGAATCTTGCATTAGCAAAGAACAAAGGCCAAAGCATATCACAATTGGATTATGCTCGTGTATTGGGATGCTTAATGTATATCATGAATTGTACACGACCAGACATAGCTTGTGCTATAAGTAAACTGAGTCGATATACGAGCAATCCAGGCCAATCTCATTGGATGGCAATGAAACGAGTTTTGGGATATTTAGAACATACCCAGAACTTTGAATTGCACTACAGTAATTTCCCTGCGGTGATTGAGGGATACTGTGATGCAAATTGGATCACCGGTTCAACTGATTCTAAGTCCACGAGTGGATATGTATTCACTATTGGTGGAGGAGCGGTATCTTGGAAGTCGTCCAAACAAACATGTATTGCCCGCTCTACAATGGAGGCTGAATTCATAGCCTTAGATAAAGCCGGTGAAGAAGCTGAATGGCTCCGGAATTTCTTGGAAGACATTCCATTTTGGCCCAAACCGTTGGCACCAATATGCATACATTGTGATAGTCAAGCGGCAATTGGAAGGGCTGGGAGCGTCATGTATAACGGTAAATCTCGTCATATACGACGAAGACATAAAACCGTTAGGCAATTACTCTCTAGAGGAATTATCACAATTGACTATGTAAAGTCAAGTGATAATGTGTCGGATCCACTTACAAAAGGCCTAACTAGAGAGGTAGTTGAGAAATCATCAAGGGGAATGGGGCTATGGCCGAGAACAAGTCATTGTGGCGGTAACTCTACCTAGAAGACTGGAGATCCCAAGATCTAGGTTCAAAGAGATCAAACAAAGTCATTAATGACGGTTCAACATTGTCAAATAAAATTTTAGTCCATTCTCGTGATGAGACAATGTTCAGTACCAAGGATAAAGCATTAAGGCTTTTTAATGATTTCTAAATTTGATACGGGGTATATCAAATAGTGTATCTACAGGATGACACGTTTAGGAATCACCTATTTAAGTGTGAAGTGTGAGCCGCTTCAAGGAGAACTTTGTAAGGCCAGTTCTCTACGCACTTATGAAACCAGGCGGTGTTCATGGCTGAAACGAACACAACAATGAGAACCAAAGACGGTTAAGGGTTGATTGTGTGACTTATGGTTGTCTAGGTATACACCAAAGATCGACGGTTCAAAGATATCAAATCTACCGATTGACCGAGTATATCCGACATAAGTTTACTACGGAAAGTTCAAAGGAAACCTACTTATCCAGATGCAATTAATCCTTGCTTGTAAATCACACAGTTTTTCATGCATACTTCCGTGATATAGCCATTCCCCATTCATGTGGGGGATTGTTGAGGTTTTATTTTAAGATGTAATATTCTTAAAATGAGGGTGAATGGGAAATGGAGGGAAAATGAAATTTTGAGTAAAATTTTAAGTTTTCCCCTCTTAACAATGAGACATTGTCCCATATTGGAAGTGGAAGACATTTTTGGTGGGTATATATATAATTGCTCTTCTTGTAGCTCTTAAAGAGTTAAGAAGAAAGCAAGCCTCGCGCCGTCGTCGTCGTCGCTCGCTCGGCTCGGCTTCGGCTTCGGCTACGGCTACGGCTTCGGCTTCGGCTTCGGCTTCGGCTTCGGCTTCGGATTTGGATTTGGATTTGGATTTGGATTTGGTCAAATGATCGATTGATTGATTAATTTTTTGGACCAAATTTATTTGTTAATAGTAAATATTAACGTAAGATTATCCGTATTTGTAAACGGATATTTTCCAATCCGTGTATTGATAATTAGGCAGCCGGATAATGGTCTTCCCACCATGAAGTGCTTGCTCCACACACCATGAAGTGCTTGCTCCACAAACATGTAATGCTTGCTCCACCATGAAGGGTGGACGTTTGGTCTTGCACTCCTTCTTGACTGCTATATATATGAGCAGCAAATGTTGAAGAAAGATACAAAAAACTCAACATACAATTCGCTCAACAAATTGGCTATACATTGCATTCCTTCCTCTCAGAACTTCCATACGTTTTTCTGAGTATATACTCCTTCGTTCTGCATTGTTTTTAACTTCAAACAAAGCAACTGTAAGTGTGATTTGCTACCGAACTTTGTGTTCGCCGAAACACTGGGGTTTGAAGTACCGCTACACCAGTGTGTTATTCGTTCTATCCTGGGAGGAAATAATCCATAACCTTGGGTACTAGGAGGGGATTAAATTCCTTAAGGAAACACTGTGAATTCAGTGGGCTCGAATTTATCATTATTGTTTCATTACGTTAACTTATATTTTGCAGAATTAATATTTACAAATACAGCAATATTGACCGGGAATAACAATCTTAAGGAATTTAATATTTATTTCTGTACTTGTGTTATTCTTATTATTCTGCAAACTAAAACCTTTATGGTTTGTGTACTCCCGTTTTGGAGAGTTAAGCCTTCGTGGCGTTTTGTTGGATATTAAAATCTACGTGATTTTTACTCCAGTTTGAAAACGTGTATTAAACGTTTGTTTGTGTCATTCTTTTACAGAAAAGATGATGACTGAAAACGAAAACCAAGCTGTTCCGATGGCGACTGCCAACGCAACGACAAGCCGAACACCGGCGTTGGCACCGGCAGAAAAACCCGGAAAATTTTCCGGGATTGATTTCAAACGCTGGCAGCAGAAGATGTTCTTCTACTTAACTACGTTATGTCTACAGAAGTTCATCAAGGAAGATATTCCTGATCTGCCTGATAAAACTCCAGATAATGAACGCTTTCTCGTGATTGAAGCGTGGAAGCATTCTGATTTTTTATGCAAGAATTATATTCTTAGCGGACTGGATGATAATCTGTATAATGTATACAGTAGCATGGAGACATCCAAAGAATTGTGGAATGCGCTTGAAAAGAAATATAAGACTGAAGATGCCGGGATGAAGAAATTCGTTGCCGCAAAATTTCTGGACTACAAAATGATAGATAGCAAGTCTGTTATTACTCAAGTCCAGGAATTGCAAGTGATTATTCATGATCTACTTGCTGAAGGTCTTGTAATCAACGAAGCATTCCAAGTAGCAGCAATGATTGAGAAGTTGCCTCCGTTGTGGAAGGACTTCAAAAATTATTTGAAACACAAACGAAAGGAAATGTCCCTTGAAGATCTCATTGTTCGGTTGAGAATCGAAGAGGACAATAAAGCTGCTGAAAGGAGAGGCCGTGGAAATTCAACAATAATGGGAGCAAATATTGTTGAAGCTAACAAAAAGAGGAAGAAGGCTTCTGGTCCGAAATACAACCCAAGCAAGAAGCGGTTCAGTGGAAACTGCTACAACTGTGGGAAAATCGGACACAAATCTACGGAGTGTCGTGCTCCGAAGAAAGACAAGAAAAGGGGTCAAGCAAACATGGTAGTAAACCATGATGATGTTGATAACTTGTGTGCCATGCTCTCTGAATGTAACTTGGTGGGAAATCCTAAACTGTGGTGGTTTGATTCAGGAGCCACTCGCCATGTTTGTGCAGTTAGAGAGGCTTTTGCTACCTATGCTCTTGCTGAACCCGGAGAGACAGTTTATATGGGAAATGCTTCAACAGCAAAAGTTGAAGGATATGGGAAGGTATTTCTAAAAATGACTTCTGGCAAGGTCATGACTTTGAACAATGTCCTTCATGTTCCCGAAATGAGAAAGAATTTAGTCTCTACTGGACTTCTTGTTAAGCACGGTTTTAAGTGCGTTTTTGTATCCAACAAGGTTGTAATTAGTAAGAATGGAATATTTGTGGGAAAAGGTTACCTCACCGAGGGCCTTTTCAATCTAAATGTAATGGTTGTTGAAAATAATAATAATATTTCAGCTTCTTCTTACTTACTTGAGTCAAATGATTTATGGCATGTACGTTTGGGTCATGTCAATTATAAAACCTTGCGGAAAATGATTAACTTGGAAGTACTGCCCAAGTTTGAATGCGAAAAATCAAAATGTCAAATATGTGTGGAATCTAAGTATGTTAAACATCCTTATAAGTCAGTTGAAAGGAATTCAAATCCTTTAGACTTAATTCACACAGATATTTGTGACATGAAGTCAATACCATCTCGCGGTGGAAAGAAGTATTTCATAACTTTTATTGACGATGGTACTCGATATTGCTATGTTTACTTACTGAATAGTAAAGATGAAGCAATAGACGCATTCAGGCAATACAAAAATGAAGTTGAAACGCAACTTAACAAGAAAGTAAAAATGATAAGAAGTGATAGGGGTGGTGAATATGAATCTCCTTTTGAAGAAATATGTTTAGAATATGGAATTATTCATCAAACAACATCCCCTTACACGCCCCAATCTAATGGGATTGCGGAAAGAAAGAATCGCACATTAAAGGAGATGATGAATGCGTTGTTGATAAGTTCTGGTTTGCCACAGAACTTGTGGGGGGAAGCCATTCTTACGGCTAATCAAATATTAAATCGAGTGCCCCATAGCAAAACACAATCCATTCCTTATGAACAATGGAAAGGAAGGAAGCCCAACTTGAATTATTTTAAAGTGTGGGGGTGTTTGGCAAAAGTGCAAGTTCCTAAACCCAAAAGGGTAAAGATAGGACCGAAAACCGTTGATTGTGTTTTCATAGGATATGCGACAAATAGTAAAGCATATCGATTTCTGGTTCATAAATCAGAAAATCCCGACATTCATAATAATACGGTTATAGAATCAGATAATGCTGAGCTTTTTGAAAATATATATCCGTATAAAAAGGAATGTGAGTCGTTTGGTGAAGGATCTAAACGACCTCGGGAAGAAACAAAAGAAAGTACATGTAATCAGGAGAATCCAAGATGTAGTAAACGTCAAAGAACGTCTACTTCATTTGGACCAGATTTTGTGACTTTCTTATTGGAGAATGAGCCTCAAACATTTAAAGAAGCTATGACTTCTTCGGAATCATTGTTTTGGAAAGAGGCAGTCAATAGTGAAATAGAATCCATATTGAACAACCATACATGGGAATTGGTTGATCTTCCTCCTGGAAATAAACCTTTGGGTTCTAAATGGATTTTTAAGAGAAAAATCAAAGATGATGGCACTATTGATAAATTCAAGGCAAGGCTCGTAGTCAAAGGGTATAGACAACGAGAAGGTCTAGACTACTTTGATACATACTCTCCAGTTACAAGAATTACGTCCATACGGATGTTAGTAGCATTAGCTGCAGTGTATGGTCTTGAAATTCATCAAATGGATGTTAAGACGGCCTTCTTAAATGGAGAGTTGGAGGAAGAAATTTACATGGAACAACCTAAAGGGTTTGTGGTTCCAGGTAAAGAAAAGAAGGTATGTAGACTTGTTAAGTCTCTTTACGGACTAAAACAAGCACCCAAACAATGGCATGCGAAATTTGACCAAACAATGTTGTCAAATGGTTTTAAGATAAATGAATGTGATAAATGCGTGTACATTAAAAATGTTCCAAATCACATAGTCATTGTTTGCCTATATGTGGATGATATGTTGATAATGAGTAATGACATTGCCAACATAAATGCTACTAAGCGTATGCTCAATAGCAAGTTTGATATGAAAGACTTGGGAGTTGCTGATTTAATTCTGGGAATTAAGATCAATAAGACTCCTCAAGGTCTGGCATTGTCACAATCTCATTATATTAAGACAGTACTTGAAAAATTCAAGCACTTGGGCTTTAAAGTTGCAAAGACTCCAATTGACGTGAATCTTGCATTAGCAAAGAACAAAGGCCAAAGCATATCACAATTGGATTATGCTCGTGTATTGGGATGCTTAATGTATATCATGAATTGTACACGACCAGACATAGCTTGTGCTATAAGTAAACTGAGTCGATATACGAGCAATCCAGGCCAATCTCATTGGATGGCAATGAAACGAGTTTTGGGATATTTAGAACATACCCAGAACTTTGAATTGCACTACAGTAATTTCCCTGCGGTGATTGAGGGATACTGTGATGCAAATTGGATCACCGGTTCAACTGATTCTAAGTCCACGAGTGGATATGTATTCACTATTGGTGGAGGAGCGGTATCTTGGAAGTCGTCCAAACAAACATGTATTGCCCGCTCTACAATGGAGGCTGAATTCATAGCCTTAGATAAAGCCGGTGAAGAAGTTGAATGGCTCCGGAATTTCTTGGAAGACATTCCATTTTGGCCCAAACCGTTGGCACCAATATGCATACATTGTGATAGTCAAGCGGCAATTGGAAGGGCTGGGAGCATCATGTATAACGGTAAATCTCGTCATATACGACGAAGACATAAAACCGTTAGGCAATTACTCTCTAGAGGAATTATCACAATTGACTATGTAAAGTCAAGTGATAATGTGTCGGATCCACTTACAAAAGGCCTAACTAGAGAGGTAGTTGAGAAATCATCAAGGGGAATGGGGCTATGGCCGAGAACAAGTCATTGTGGCGGTAACTCTACCTAGAAGACTGGAGATCCCAAGACCTAGGTTCAAAGAGATCAAACAAAGTCATTAATGACGGTTCAACATTGTCAAATAAAATTTTAGTCCATTCTCGTGATGAGACAATGTTCAGTACCAAGGATAAAGCATTAAGGCTTTTTAATGATTTCTAAATTTGATACGGGGTATATCAAATAGTGTATCTACAGGATGACACGTTTAGGAATCACCTATTTAAGTGTGAAGTGTGAGCCGCTTCAAGGAGAACTTTGTAAGGCCAGTTCTCTACGCACTTATGAAACCAGGCGGTGTTCATGGCTGAAACGAACACAACAATGAGAACCAAAGACGGTTAAGGGTTGATTGTGTGACTTATGGTTGTCTAGGTATACACCAAAGATCGACGGTTCAAAGATATCAAATCTACCGATTGACCGAGTATATCCGACATAAGTTTACTACGGAAAGTTCAAAGGGAAACCTACTTATCCAGATGCAATTAATCCTTGCTTGTAAATCACACAGTTTTTCATGCATACTTCCGTGATATAGCCATTCCCCATTCATGTGGGGGATTGTTGAGGTTTTATTTTAAGATGTAATATTCTTAAAATGAGGGTGAATGGGAAATGGAGGGAAAATGAAATTTTGAGTAAAATTTTAAGTTTCCCCCTCTTAACAATGAGACATTGTCCCATATTGGAAGTGGAAGACATTTTTGGTGGGTATATATATAATTGCTCTTCTTGTAGCTCTTAAAGAGTTAAGAAGAAAGCAAGCCTCGCGCCGTCGTCGTCGTCGCTCGCTCGGCTCGGCTTCGGCTTCGGCTACGGCTACGGCTACGGCTTCGGCTTCGGCTTCGGCTTCGGCTTCGGCTTCGGATTCGGATTCGGATTCGGATTTGGATTTGGATTTGGTCAAATGATCGATTGATTGATTAATTTTTTGGACCAAATTTATTTGTTAATAGTAAATATTAACGTAAGATTATCCGTATTTGTAAACGGATATTTTCCAATCCGTGTATTGATAATTTGGCAGCCGGATAATGGTCTTCCCACCATGAAGTGCTTGCTCCACACACCATGAAGTGCTTGCTCCACAAACATGTAATGCTTGCTCCACCATGAAGGGTGGACGTTTGGTCTTGCACTCCTTCTTAACTGCTATATATATGAGCAGCAAATGTTGAAGAAAGATACAAAAAACTCAACATACAATTCGCTCAACAAATTGGCTATACATTGCATTCCTTCCTCTCAGAACTGCCATACGTTTTTCTGAGTATATACTCCTTCGTTCTGCATTGTTTTTAACTTCAAACAAAGCAACTGTAAGTGTGATTTGCTACCGAACTTTGTGTTCGCCGAAACACTGGGGTTTGAAGTACCGCTACACCAGTGTGTTATTCGTTCTATCCTGGGAGAAAATAATCCATAACCTTGGGTACTAGGAGGGGATTAAATTCCTTAAGGAAACACTGTGAATTCAGTGGGCTCGAATTTATCATTATTGTTTCATTACGTTAACTTATATTTTGCAGAATTAATATTTACAAATACAGCAATATTGACCGGGAATAACAGCTTTCTCTCTATCAAAATCAGTGCACTTTAGCCAGGGGCGAAGCTGGGAAGGCGCAAGGATCCGACCCCTCTTCCCCAGAAAATTACAGTATATATATATATATGGTCAAAATTATTTTTTATGTATATATAGTAGATGTTGAATCCCTTGATTTATTCATGTATTTTTTTTATATATTTTAAATTCTGTTAGTGAAAATTTTGACTCCCACTGCATTTAGCTAGCTCCTAACCTCTTTGAGCAAACTTTGAGCCTACTCTCTATGTTATAAGCCTAAAAAGTTTAACTTGTTGAGCCTACTCTGTCTTCTCTAGATCAGCTCTTCAACCCTTTTCATTACTATAATTAACAAAATGTTAAAGAAAAAAATAAGAAAAAAGTCTCTAGTACACGTGTTTAGTGATGATGTAAAAGAAAATACTACTCGTACTACCTATTTTATGTTAGTTGTGATAAGGGTTTCGAAGTTATAATATACCCATAAAATGAAGTGTTGAGATTGTTTTACAAGACTGACATGGGCACTGTGATTGGCCGGGAGCTAAGAATGTAAAGAACCTGAGTCGTTAGGACCACATTCATTATCGCATTTGTGCCATTCTCCAAACGACATAGACTTGCCTCTTTCACCAATTTATTACTGTTGTCTTCACTTGCTTTATTAAACTTACCACTACCTTTGCTATAGTAAATGTGGCCAACTCCCTGTTTCTCCAGCTCTTTCTCCATTTGACTATAATTATTTTTGGGGCATAGCCCATGGTTTCTGTTATGTTTTTCCTGTCGCGTTCAAATCCCACTTTCGGCTATTACAAATATTATGAGTAGACCAAGTTCCTTTTATATAATTCTTTTTTTCTTTTTGGTAGGGGAGGAGAAGATATTAGTGAGTGAGCCTTGAGGAAGATTTGGTTTTATAGTCCATTACAAATGTTATTTTAGTTATATGACCCTTTTCACAGAAGATCAATAAAAATAACGCAGGAGATCTGTAAAAATAATACAGGAGACCTTTGTAGGATCATTTTTCTCTATTCAAATTGTAAGTGAGCATGGAAGATATTCGCCTCCGGTGGATTGAGCATATTGGTGTCTATCACAAATGTCGATAAACATTAAGCAGACACAAATATATGTCCAATTTGGCAACTAGTCCAACGCACAAGCTGTTTGTTTTCTGTTTCCTTCCAAAATTTGTCTGTGCCTATGTGAACAACCTCTAATGACAATCTGCGAGTAGATAGGCTTTTTGTTGTGCATTATTGACACAAAAATCTTTAATTTAGAACGTCAGTTCTCCAACCGAAATATTATACAAAATGCTCATCATTTGCCAACTAGCTAACTAGACAAAACCAACATGTAATATATATATTTAAGAGGGCCAATTGATCATTGATGGTGCATGTGGGTCATTTTGTTGGATTACAGGGCTACACCAAAAGAGGATACATTGCAGAGCAATGAACCGAACCCAAGTTTTTTGGAGTTTAGACATACCTGAGAATGCCCTAACATCCTTTTCAACTACAGCCTAGAAGGCTAGAGATCCTCATCCCAACTAGCCAGGACCATACCCTACTACCTTCAACAACTACAACTATTATTACCACGCCTCAATCCTAAACAAGTTGCGGTCAACTATATGAATACTCACCTTCTCCGCTTAAGCTCAAGCATATACTACAACCTCCAAGACATAAGCTGCACCTGCACTAAAGTTTTCCAAAGGTAGGGTAAAAGAGCAGGGTGTTCTGTTTTTCGCAATCAACTGCATAAATGCATTTAAGTACTGCTGGAAATGTTTTCTTTTTCCTTCTTTAGGTTCCAGTTTTTGCAGATATTAACCGGGTTCCTGCTCATTACTTTACCCGATTTCCTACTCACTTTCCTCGCCAAGAAGAATGTACAACCTAACTCTCAATGCTCTCAAACAATTAATGATAATCAGTCATTTTGGTAATTAACTCCATCCATGTAAGTTTGCTCATATTGGCTGTCCATAAAGCCGAATAAAGAAGATAACTGCACTAGCTAGACAACACAGCGCAAAACTAGTCAATTTATGATTGCTTGGTTTGGCTGTTGTCATGTGCTCAAAACTTTTCATACAATCGAGAAACCAATAGCATCTATATCTCGTCTCAACTCACAAAGATCAAGCTAGCTAAGAGTGAAAACGCATCACAATAGACCAAGGAGGATCATATTGCAAGAAAGCAACGACATACAGGCTTAAAACAAGAACAAATTACATTTAGTATGGGAAAACGTTCCCAATACATATCAAAATATCCTTAAAATATTTTCAACCAGTGAAGGACTAAGATTTGGGATACAATCAACCCCTATAAAGGAGGCAAGAGGAAGGGGAAAAAAATATGTTTTACAATAAACATATAATATTAAAAAAATAATTGAACAATCTTCTCTATTGTACAAGTGCGCAACCTGTCCTTATTGTTGATGGCAACTAGATTCAAACCAATTGCAGTGGACAGAAAAAGCAATTCATTGAACTCAAGCAAGATTTATGGTGAAGGAGACGTAAGGATGAGCCTCTGTATCACCCCCAAAACCAGCCATTCCTCCTTCGTCCTCAGATTTCCAGAAATTGCTGCAGTTGAATGAAAAACAGTATAAATGGGGAACATGATAAATAAACCATTTAATAACCGTCAGTCAGTGTTGAACAGAAAGACATGTAGGTCCAAAGGACCACATAGATGTGGCGTATTGCAACTAAACAAATGCATGTTTGTTTCTTACAATATGCTCAATGGACAATTAGCAGAACTTTCAGCCTCACGTAGAGATAGAATGGAATAAATGTACTCGGGACCAGTCCTAAATAGCATCCATGTTATAAGCATGATATATGTCCCTGCTCGGCGGAGACTGGAAGAAAATATTGTGTGCTTATAAACACCATTAACAGTCATGCAATACAATTTTTTAACATGTCAAAAGCTTTAAACACGTTCCTTCTTGGTGGAGTACAGGGAAAAATATTACTACATGCCTATAAACCCAGTTCTTTTAAGAAGAGCAAATAGGCATTTCTTTACAGCAGGGAGGGAGCAATGGAAATTGGGGTTAGGAATGGACTTCGTTATCACATTGACATACCTGTTTGAACTGTCGCAGAGTGACTCGAGAATGGAACGTACTTTCTTCTCACTTTTGGTGGAGGGTGCCAATACAACAGACTGAAAATTTATGTCGGTCCTTAAGTAATGGTAATAATCTAAATACAACAAAACGAGTAGCTGATAAGCATAATATTTGGGGGTCCAAAGGAATATACCAAAAATGATGGAGGCAAGCCATATCTCAAAATGCTCTCAGCAAAGATACGCACAGCGCAGAAGTGCATCCAGGAGCTAAAAACCTGTAGAATGATGGCAGGACATTTTAGACAAGGGTTTCAATCTCACCAACTACAATATGGGTTTCAATCTCAGTAACTACAAAATACAATATGGGTGAGTTGGAAATGAAAATAAATCAATCAGCATTGAGAAAAAGGAAATAGTGAACCCAGATCGAGATGGAATCCCCCCCTTTTTTTTTTGAGAATGGATCGAGATGGAATCCTATTGCGAAATCTAAAGGGTAATTTACAATTTACAGCAGTCGAAGAGCAGAAATCACAAGAGCGCACTTAGACCATTAGTCATTACTTTGGTTTTATTGGTTCAGCAGTGAAGCGCCGAATCAATGTCTTCCTGCTCATCACCCAATTGAGTCAAAAAATGCTCTATGAATTGGAGCTACCTAAAGATTATGATTCCACATCCCTGGAAACATACAAGATCTTTTCTTGAAGTGATAATAAACTCATCTGAAAGAAATGTGTGCTAGAACCCTCTAGTCAAGGAGTGCACTTAATATCTAAACAGGCAACCAAATGGAGAGGTGCGCAGTGCATGAAACTACTCTACTTTTGCTGAAGTTGGACAAACTCATGATAAGTTAGTTAAGGTAAGTGAAGGACAAATTGCTGCAAGGACTGACCTAACACAATGTTAAATTTAACCTCTGGCTTACGCCACTTCCCTTCACGTCCCTTAACACAATTGATAAAGAAACTGCAAATCAATCCTGAATTGGCTTTGCACACGTTGATATTATTGGTACTTTCTGGAAACAAACTACACACTCCACTACGTGGATTATGTTATATGGACTCATTATGGCCTACGCCTAAATGTATCTGTGTGAATTGCTATGACATGGCCATAGGTATTTCTAGTTTTCTAATGGGCTCTTAAATACAATAGCTTAAAATTGAACATAACAATGTAGGTTCGATGTCTCGAGGAAAAAAAAATGTAGGTTTAGTGACTGACTCTATAATTCATTAACAGAATCCATGTTATAGAAATTTAGAACCCTCCCCCATCTTTCACCACCCTAGTCTCCCTGGAAGCCTCCTTTGAACTATTGCCATCTCTGAATGCTTATCACTATCATCATCTAACAGCACCAACAGACTTTTTTTTATAAGGTGTAACAGCACCAACAGACTTGAGAACCACATGTACCTGTCTGTCATAAAATTTGTTTCATCCTACAAACTGGGAACAGATGAACCAGTGAACTGTGACTGCTTTCAGGGAAAGCATGAATTGGGGGTTATAGGTCAATGAAGATTGCTGTCACGTGCTAATTAGATTGAAAAACATGACTTATTGGCCCCGTCAAGCGAATTACATGACTGTGCACCCCCTCATCCCCGACTGATACTCCCTTTAGGGGTGTTCAAATCGTCAGTTCACTTTCGAATCAAACATTCATTCCTGTTTCCAAATGTTTTGATTTTTCGTTTTGAGTAACCAAAATCATATATTGACTAACTATTGGACATGCGACTGCCTATTTATTAGTCCTCAATAACCAAATTAGAGGGATGTAAAGATGTCGTAAACAAGTTTATACGGTTCTCAGATGACATAAATTATCTGGTCCTCTTCCTTAACAATTTTACAATGTCAAATGAAATGCAAAGTAATATTATTGTTCCATGTGATTTTTCTTGTTAAATTTGACGAAACCAAGCTAGCTCAGCTCATCTTTACCAAAAAAGAGCCTAGCTGGCCCGAGCTGAAATATGAGTGAGGTGAGCCAAGCATAAGTCGGCTCTACTCAATGTCCAGGCCAAAGAGTTAATTTCTTCTCCTGAAGTTGGCGCTAATTAAATCTTTAATCATGAGCTTACTCATTCAAAACTCTAATGAGATCTCATCTACATGCCTTGCCTCAACCCTTGGTGCGCCACATCATTAAAGTTGGACTAGCCAATGGGAAAACTTGATAACATGCCTATTTCTAAGTAATCAAACAATAAATATTTGGTAGAAAAACAACAGACGAGAATTTCCAAACAAAATGAACATTGTTCCCAAATAGGATATAATTGCAAGAAGCTAATCATTTTGCGACAAGAGTGGGTTGCTCTAGTGGTGAGCACCCTCCACTTCCAACCAAGAGGTTGTGAGTTCGAGTCACCCCAAGAGCAAAGTGGAGAATTCTTGGAGGGAGGGAGCCGAGGGTCTATCGGAAACAACCTCTCTACCCCAGGGTAGGGGTAAGGTCTGCGTACACACTACCCTCCCCATACCCCACTATTGGGATTATACTGGGTTGTTGTTGTTATTGTTGTAAGCTAATCATTTTGCAATCACAAAGTTGCAAATTGACTTCTCCGGATGAATTATGCTGCATATCTCAATTTAGTATAGATGTTCTAGAATTAATAGACACAACAACAACACAACAAAAAACCCAGTGGGAACACTTGATATCGTGCCTATTTCTAAGTAATCAAACAATAAATATTTGGTAGAAAAACAACATACTAGAATTCGAAACAAAATGAACATTGTTCCCAAATAGGATGTAATTGCAAGAAGCGAATTATGTTGCAATCACAAAGTTGCAAATTGACTTCTCCAGATGAATTCTGCTGCATATCTCAATTTAGTATAGAAGTTCTAGAAGTAATAGACACAACAGCAACAACAACAAACCCAGTGGAGCCCTCCAAGTCGGGTCTGGGAGAGGGTAGTGTGTACGCAGGCCTTACCCTTACCCTTGGGAGGTAGAAAGGTTGTTTCCGATAGACCATCGGCTCAAGAAGATGAAAAGCAACACTAGAAACAAGCAATATCAACAACAAAGGCCAGAAAGGTAATAACATCAATCTAAGAACCAGAAAAATAGATGGAAGGAAGCAATAACAACAAACAGTAACAACGGAAAAATATTAGTAAATCGAAGCGGAAGATAGTAGGAAAACAACATGTAATACTAGCAAATAGCAATCTAGGAACAAGACACTATCAGACTAACCCTAAAAAATCCCGGTACGGGATAGAAAAATGCTCGACTACCTACTAACCTCCTACCCTAATTTTCGACCTCCACACCCTCCTATCAAGGGTCATGTCCTCGATAAGCTGAAGTTGCGTCATGTCCTGCCTGATCACCTCTCTCCAATACTTCTTTGGTCGTTTTTTTCCGATTTTACGCAAATCCCCTTTTAGGGAACAAGGCTTAAGGCCAGAAATCCTAGAGTATATAATTCTGCAGTTAGACAGAGCCGGTCTGACCGATCCGCATCCCCGTGTAATGAAGACAGTACTCGAATAATTTCTTCGGAGAATGCTACTTCAACTACAGTAGCAAGGGCGAAATAACCCCGTCTATCATGACTTTCTCCGATATTTTCGGAATGGGAGAGACTAGGTGAGGGGTGAACCTTCTGTCTGATTCATTCTGATGCTTTCAAATCCGCTTAAAGAGTACTTTGGTGTCACTTAGTATAGGGAAGTGTCCCCTTTTTGTTGTCTTCGTCCATCTTTTTTTCTCTTATGCTTTTCGTTGGTCAACAACTTCTTCTCACACCCACCAAAACCAATCACTCACACCTCCTTACTGTGGCATCTAAGTTTCTCTAACATGTCCGAACATCTAAGTCTCGCTTTCCGCATCTTGTCCTTTATGGGGCCACCCCCACCTTTACTCAGATATCTTCATTCCTAATCTTATCCAACCTGGTATGCCCGCACATCCATCTCAACATCTTCATTTCTGTTACTTTCATCTTCCGGATAAGGAAGTTCTTGACTGGCATGCAAACTGCCCCATACAACATAATCGATCTAACAACTACTTTGTATAACTTACCTTTAAGTTTTGGTGTCACATTCTTGTCACACAACACGTCGGACGCTAACCTCCGTTTCATCCACCCCGCCCCTATACGATGTGTGACATCTTCGTTAATCTCCCCATTCCCTTGGATAACAGATCCAAGATACTTGTAACTTACTCTCTTTGGGATGACTTGTGAATCAAGTCTCACGTCCATGTCCGCTCCCTCCGTCACGTCGATGAACTTGCACTCCAAGTATTATGTCATCTTTAGACTCTAGGGTCTGTCTCCAAACCTCCAACTTGTTGATAACACCGCCTCGCATCTCGTCAATCAGTATTATGTCTCTAGAATTAATAGAAGGGAATAAAAAACATAAAAGAGAGAGAGCAAGTGCTTGAATGTGTACATGATCCATTTTTGGCCCATGGGATTCAGTAAGTCAGGAAGAGTACATTGGAGTTTAAAAGCAGTACACATGCAAATGTTTTATTAAAAGAAAGATACAGTACATGTGGAAAAGCAGTCAGTTTTTCCTTTTCCTCTGCGAGCTTGTAGCTTTATTTATTTGTACAGATTAACCAACTGGATACCCAGTTATCTGCTTCCATAACATA
This sequence comes from Nicotiana tabacum, assembly GCF_000715075.1. Classification (NCBI taxonomy): domain Eukaryota; kingdom Viridiplantae; phylum Streptophyta; class Magnoliopsida; order Solanales; family Solanaceae; genus Nicotiana; species Nicotiana tabacum. The sequence continues at coordinate 51,743,419 of NC_134083.1, forward strand.
CAAAAATTTACCTGTGATTTTTATCACCGGGTAGGATTTTACTTTGCCAAACAAACTGAATAACCAAGAAGGTAATGCAACAGAAACTAAACCAAAAGCAAAATTAACTACTCTATATCTTTTTTAGCCAACTTGAAGAGTTGGTAATTCCTGTTTTAAACAAAAAAATTGGACACCCTTAACCGCCTTGTCTTACCCTCTGCCCCACGACAGAGTCTCCAACCTCATCCTCTCTTTAAACCATATATATGATCATAGTTCTGGTGAAAAGAGTGCGTACTGATTATTTTTTTATTGTTACTGATTAATTTTCTCTTATCTTGTAATATCTTTTCTAATTGCGCCAACTAGTTTTTTGTCAAACAGTTCATAGCTTTCCAGAGAGACGTGAAAGAGGTCATAGTTGGTGGGTTCTTTTAAGATGAAGCATCATAGCTTCATACTGGCACACTTTGTCCTTCAACTTATGTTAGGAAAAAATGGGGGAGCAGGTTGTGGAATGAGATGGAGGATAAGAGACAAAGGATGGTGTAGGTGCAAAGGGTGAAGGCAGTAGGTTGAGGGGGAGGGGGGCAGGAAGCAGTTGATTAGGGGGTCACCATGGGAGGCAGTAATGGTGGAATATTTGGAAGGGTGAGATGGCACACAGTTGTTCTGTTGTTTTTCCTTTTCCTTCTCTTTTCTTCAAATTTCAGAAGAAAAAACAACAAAAGTATCACTAGTTTTTTTTAGCACATATCAACTGTCACATTTTCTAAATGCAGATAACTATAAGTTCCAAATGTTAAAAGCAGATAAAAGTTAGACGACCAGTGAAATGAATTTCAGGGACAGAATTACACTTTTTTCTCTTGTTTACAACAGCGATTAGAATGATTTCCAGTTTTAATGGATGACAAATCTAAAGCTGTGAATGTTTGTTGATTGTTATAGCCTTATAAGCATAGTTGGCGTCAAAAAGAAAGCCTGGGAGTGGTAGTCATTTAACCATACAACTAAACCTCAATCCCATGCTTGTTGTGTCGGCTATATAAATCATCGATATCCATATTGCTCCACTTGCCCAATTCATTCCAATATTCAATAGTTTCGGATTTCCTAACAAACTAGAGGTTTCTTCACCTTTATTTACAAAAATAAAAATCTCTAAACAAACTAGAAACTAGAAAGAACGCCTAGTAAAGCTGGTCCAAATGTAAGTATACCAAACTAAGCTTAATCCCCACTAATTGGTATTGCTTATATGGATCTTTCGCTTTTTTTGTGTTATATTTTTCTTTAAGCACACATGAATTTAAGAGATGCAAGTCTTTTTACTCGACTTCCTCCCATGTAATTTTAGGCCAACCTTGTTCGTTACTAACACCTTTAATTATTACAGTATCACACCTACGACCAATGCATTTGAAGGTCCACATAGAACATGAACAAACGATCTTAAGCAGCATTATTTCATTGTCTCCTGTTTGTGCTACTTGAACCTTCTGTGGGATGTGATAATTTCTTCATTTAACCATAACATGGACTTTTTCTATTCTTGCCTTCCTACGAAACCAGTCAATCAACTTTTTTGGTAAAACATATTTTAACCAGTCGATACATCCATTTCACGAGGTTTTTTGCAGTACTATAATATGTAATACAAAGTTCACAAGAGAAAAAGTTGATCCAGTCCACCTTAATAAAGTTTAACACTTTATCTACGATTTAGCCTTTGACCACTATGTTACGTAAATAAATAGAAAATCACTGGAGGTATGTAAAGCCGTGTTTATAATGCGCCAACTGAAAACAACCACCAAGGTTAAAATACTCACACAGAGCGCTAACGCTACCTCCTAGAGTGGCATGCCGCTTTGTTTTCCAGCCACGTTATGCTCCACCAAGGTACATGTTTCCGCAAAATTTTATCTAGTTCAGCTTACAATTTATGGATGAGCTGAAAACAACCACCACGTATTTATTTTTGTTTTATTTTCAATCACGATTTAAGAAGGAAAAAATCAAGGTACAAGATGAGATTCCTTAAGCTATTTGCCTGAACATAAACAAGAGCAAGGACAACGTTATGCACTGGCAACCAGAAACTAACACCTGCCCTTTCACACACCCAACTTGTGCCCAGAAGGAAAAAAGAGCAGATCCTTTTGGTGTTTGTTAGGCAATTGTTAAGAAGGATAATAGAGGTTAAAAAGAAAAATCACATGTTTTGCTGACCCATTCCCCACTAATTAAGAGCTTGTCTTCACTCCAAGCCATGATGCATTTCGCGCAGTCAAAATACTGAAAAGCTTAATAGCTCCTTCACTGGCAGAGGAAGGCTATGAAATGATCCGCCGACATTTAATGAAAAAAAGAATGAAAAGATTAACAAAGAACTCCAATACTTAATTGATATCACTTCACATTGGGCAAATCCTCCCACCACAGCGTGTTCCCTTCTCCGCTTTAAGATCTCCCCCCATTTTCTCTATTTTTTCTAATGTCTTCATTGTTGGTTGGTAAATAATTTAGGTCTCTTCAATCATTGTTTTTTAAAGTTTTTGCAATAAAGAATGCAATTTTTTTTTTTTTTGGGGGGGGGGGGGGGAAGGTGAAATAGCCTATTTATTTGATAGGTTATGGTTGTTTTTCATTTATTCTTTCCATAATTCATCTCCAGATAATGAAAACAAAGACTGCAAAGGTTTTTTCTAGTCCCACATGCTCCCTCAATTCACACGCTGCTCATGTAAGATGAGACTTGCTCCCAGGACAATGGTAAGGCTCCCTCTCTCCCCCTACAGTTCATTCTGAAGGTTCATGCGATCAATTAATGAATATATTCTCCTGAATATCGTAAGCATTTCACTTCTACCGAACTCTATCAGATCATAAATCCTAGAGGAGTAAACTCATTTTGTATCTTTAAAATAGTCAAAATCCAAGTTAGCATCTGATTGTAAAGTGATCTTGAGATAACTCATAGACTTCACCAACAACCATAATGTGATAGGTTATTTTGTTAGCTCAAAGTCCAAACTAGTGAAGTGCATAAGAGACTTAAAGATACTTATAATGCAGTTAAAGATCCTTACAATGCAGTTAAGATAAATTTTTGGCTGATGACAAATGAGTTCACTTTTTCATTTCCTTCGAGACTGCAAAGCATTTCAAATTTAAAGCCAGCGCCAAAGATATGTCTATGAATATAATTAACAGTTAGCAGAAAATGCATCCAGAAATGCTTAGATTTCCAATAGTAAGAGGGAAGTACCTCCCCATAACTGGTATAGCACCACTGCAGCAGAGAGCTCCTGAATGTCTCTTGGTCTTGCATCAGTTTTTCCAGCTCTTGTTTCCGGCTTTCTTGTGTATCCGGATTATGTTCAAAATCGCGAATCTGAATCAAATGTACCAATAAGACATCTCTTTAGATAAGGCCTTCCTCTATCAATAGTACTTCTCACCACACATTACATATACATATATACGGACACAACAGAACAGTTTTATATATTGAAAAGCTATTTTCCCACCTGGTGGGGGAAGAGAGACTTGAAAGAGGTAAAGAAAACTCACCTGGAAGCCTCTTTCACGCGCCTTAATCTTGAAATTGTCGGCATCACGGTTGAATAATGTTACAGTATAAAGAGCATATTCATTGTCCTCATAGAGCATCTTAGAGGATCTGGGAACCTAAACAATTTAGTTAAAATGAAAAAGTAGAACTTGTAGGATAGCACTATAAAGAGCTCAGAAAGAAAGAAAAACGTTTTCTATTTCCAGAAATAAGTAAGAAATCTAGCTTGTCCTTGAAGAAGATCAAACTAATCCAAAATGCAATGCCACAATAGGGACCACTATGCAAAGCAGAGACACATTCCAAGTAAATAGAAAGATATGTGAAGCTATAAACTGTATCCAACAAAGTTCTTACCACATAGGTGGTAAGATTCTCGTAACTTGACAGCCAGTCTTTCTGTGAGTATTTGGAAACAACAGCAAGGAGAGTTGTTAAGTGTTCTGAGGTAACAATATCTTCCGGCTTTACCAAATTGGACAGATCACGGACAGCTAAGCTGGAAGAAACACCAAGCACGTCAGTTAGAATGCCAAGTGGATACAAATTCAAAAACCATTATACCAATCCAGATTAGTAATTCCAAATAACAAAGAAACAATTATTAACAGAGTGCCCTTATCCTTTGACAAGAATAAGTTCAAAGACCCGAGTACCAAACTTCAGACTTTTTGCAATCTTCTGAAAAAGATTTTCAAGTTTCTATGAGCAACATGAATCTAGCACTCTGTATGGAAGTTCCATTTTAATTTCTCCCATCTAGATGGAGTTCCTCCTTCAGCCGAGGGTCTATCGAAAATAGTCTTTCTACCTTCACAAGGTAGGGGTAAAGTCTTAAGGTCTTCGTACACATTATCCTTCCTAGATCCCATTTGTGGGATTAAACTGGGTATGTTGTTGTTGTTGTTGTTGTAGATGGAGTTCCTACAGTCCCTAAGATTTCACTCTGAAGCAATATACCTAATGCAAACCTAACTAACCACATACTATTTTTAAATTAAGTCGTCTATCACCCCCCACACATAAATTCAAATTAATTCAGATCACAGGAATATAATTGTTTTAAGGTACATTTTTATAGTAGCTGCTCTCTCTCTCTCTCTCTTCATTTCTTTCTTTTTGGTGTAAAATTCTAACCAACCAGATAATATGAGTGCCACCTTTACATCTGCTGATCTTTTAACAAAAACAACATGGATGTATTTCCATGTTTCTTCTTTATCAAAGAAACTTCCCATGTCTAATAGTGCCTATTTTGAGATAGCCTTTCTCAAGTTTCTTATCCTTTTTAAATTTCACTATTATGTCCATATATGTTGTCAGTGTCTTGGACAAACATTTAGGCAGAAATTGAAGGTTCCTTGATGTACATCAATAATGACATAGCTGAACACTCAAAAATGATAAATCACCATTTACTGGAAGTCCATGTTTATCCAATGGAACCTCATCTCTTACATACCTTCCCGCCTGCTTTCGATTGATGGCATTAAGTTGACTACGCACATTGTTATACTCAGAAACACGAACCTGTCATAGAAAACCAGCAGATATTGTAACACATTGTTCGAGCAATATATCCAATACTATGCTTAAAAAACTCTTAGTAGTACAGTCAGATACTCTACATTTAATCCAATAAGTATCTCATAGAAAACTGTCACCAACAAAAAATAACAAAGACTCTCAAAACCACCATGCTGTACTTAATTGACAAAAGGATGTTACTGGATTGTTTTAAGGAGGAATAGTTATGTTCTAGGGAAGCACAATCTGGGAATCAATGGAACCAAATAGTGAATGTTTAACTAACATGTCACTGTATCTTCAACAAGTACTTAATGCACTTCACTGTTAGGGACCTACAGCACCAATTAGGATGAAACACAAGGGAAATGTGTCACATAAATTTGGACAATATGGTTGTGGGCGAACTACGGATGGGCCATCTAAATCATAGAGTATTTTTCGGTTATCCAGAAAAAATGAACATGCAGATAACAGAGAAAAAAGAAAAGAGAAATTATCTTAGGCCCCACTTGTTTCCACTTAATGGAGATCTAAATCTGAATCATTTACATGTCAATCCATTTTAATTTGTTTTTTATCTTTTAACAATCACTTATTTGCTCGGAATAGGTCTGATTCAGTCAGATATGGTACAAAGTCTTAAATCATTAAGACATTCACTTAAAACTTTATGTGAATTTAACGTTTTAGCACTACTATCCACTAACACAGCACAACCACCAGCACCAACTCCACTATTTAATTCTGTAAAGGGCAAACACATGATACCAATGGCAAAAAGTGAACTAAGGAATGCTAATTCGTCTTTGCTTTCTCCCTCGCTTATGGTGCTCTTCTTTTCTTCAAAATCCCCATTCTCTGTCTACTAGAGCATCGGTTTGTGCTAAATTCACATTGCAAATTAGAGCTATTTCTTCTATTTCTTCGTTTTACTTCACCATATACCACATATACATATGGGCCTAATCGTTACTTGTATCATAAACATTATATCTAAGCATTGAAATGAATATCCCCACCACTACCACCACCACCATCCAACAAAAACTGGAAAATAGATAAATAAGATCTCCTACATTGTTATACCCAATTACTGCTCCTCACAAAATTACTTGTTTCACATATACCTTAAGGTCATCCTCAATCTTGGCTACTTGGGTGTGAATTCCATCCACAATCTCCTTAAGAGGTGACATTGTAGGATACTTTGCCTCGTCCCACGCAAACCTACCACCAAAAACAAATTTCTTGTCAGAAAAGATAATTCCACATATCAAAAGCAGTCAAACTAGGTGATATATACCTAGTGAGGTACGAGTCAACAGGAACCCCATCCACAGTGAGAGAGCTACTAAGGACCCCAGAAACCCTCTCCAATTCCTCGATCTGTCGTCGTGTTTTGGAGCAAACCCCTTCAATGAAGCTATTTGACTGCAAAAATTCAAATTTTCCACATATGATTCAAATCAATACCACACAAAATAACTTAATTTCTCGATTACAAAATACAGCTTCTGTCAGTTGATATTCAACTTCTACGTATCCCTCGAATCAAAACCAGATTAAACAACTAAATTTCTCAATCACAATTGTAAAATTGCAGCCAGTAACTACTAAAAACGAGAAAATTATAACAATCCAATATAGATCACACGTGACTAATGCTTCGCAATTGGAATACAGAACAAATCAAAAAATGTAGAGAGAGAAAATAAAAATAGAGAGCTCACCTTGACGAGATCATCGCTGAGAGCTAGAAGCGAATCCAATGTGCCGACACGGAGATTCGGGATGTTAAACTGCAAATTCAACAAGAAAACTGAAGGTGATCCAAAAAATTTGAAGTCGTTGAAGGCAGATCTCAGTAAAATTGGCATTATTTAAGGGAAGGGCAGAGAGCTTACTCTATAAAGAGGAGTATCGAATGAATGCCTGGAGATAGATTCCTGAAGACGACTCCATAGAGAAGTAGTGGATGAGTTTTGCTGAACGGGAAGAGAAACTACCCAGTACCTCGAAGCCATTGTTCAACACTTCTTTGCTTTTGATTAGATGTAGGAAGCAGAAACAACTTCCGGACAGATAAATAATTACGAGTCGTTGAAAAAAAATTTCCCCTTTTGGGCCTTATGTAGTTGTGAGGTGTGACTTACTGTGCGTTATTGTTCTTTCATATAAGAGGTACCATTTCATAGTTTCTGAAATTACACAGAATCTGTGGTGCCAAGTGAAAAGGGACCTAACCGCGGGCCTAAACGTTCACATGACTGGTAAAAGTAGATATAGAATACATATTTGAAGGTGTAAATATGTTTATGGATTACTATTTTTTTGACTTTTCCAAATAATAATAATGTCATTTATTCTCTTTGTTCCTATTTGTCAAAAATAATTATATTCTAAAATACTTGTTATTTTACAAAATAAAGAAAGAGCTAACGAATTGTGTACACGGGTAAACCGAGCCCATGAGATGTCTCGATTTCTGATGAAGCAAACGGAGCAAGAGACGTGACGGAAGGGAACCAGAATCGAGACCAGGAGCACTTCGAGCCGGGGTCCAGGCAAAGCGTCCGACCTCGAGAAGTATCGGGGCCATAACCCCGAGTTCGGTTCGAATCCCAAAGGCCTCGGAAAACACGATCACGTAGCTGAGCACGACCAAAAAAAAGGTGTGATATCAGTGACCAGACGGATATCATGGCGTGGATCTCGGCACGTATCGGCACAAAACCAGTGATTGGTTAAACGAAGAATTTTTACCTTTCATAGAATTGTTCTTAGGGTAAAACTCTCCTACTATATAAAGAGGGTCTATTTGTTCATTAAGGACATTGTAACACGCATACCAAGGCAATATACTACTCCTTCCGTTTTAATTTATGTGAACCCATTTGACTGGGCACGGAGTTTAAGAAAAGAGAGAAGACTTTTAAACTTGTGGTGTAAAAGTTCACATAAATTGAAACGGAGGGAGTACTATTTTTCTGTTATTCAAAGTTCTTACACTTGTTGACAGTGGTCCATTACTATAAATCTGGGATCGAGGATGGATATCGCATTGAGGCTGTCATCGAGTCCAGAATCATCCCTTTCTTCTTGTTTTCGAGTGGTTTGACAATTTATTACATCTTTTATCTGTTCAATCTAGCAATATTTACCGTTTGTATTGAATTAATTCATGTATTCTTAAAATCACAAATAAATTTAATTGTTATCCGTTTTCTGGGGTAAACAGCTTGGCACCCACCGTGTGGCTAATGATAATAGTGGCAATTTGATACAAATCTCCATAACACACCCTATTTTACACTTGTTCTTTTAAGTGTTTTTAATTTCAGGTCAAAGTTTGAACTGTCGAACTCCCAATCTGCTCCTCTAAACGTGGATGCTAAGTATGGCCACCATGGCGAGAACAACAATATGGCACTCAGTAACGAGGTGCCCCTTGTCGACCCCAACGGAGTTCCGGCCGCGGACCCTATCGACGCTAACTCATATGTGGCCATCAATGCGAATTTGCATACCGATCCTGAAAACAGCATCCGCGGGGGAGTCCGTTCGGTAGCCCAAAATACACACGATGGTGAAGGTGATAGAATCAATCTGCGAGTAATCTTCGAAATGTTACAGGCTCAACAAGCAGCGATAGCCCAGTTGCAGAACCAGAGTCGCGCCCCCAGCGGAGTCGAGCCTGAACTATCCCGGGAGAACGCTCGCAGAAATGAACCGATCGTAGAAAGGCCGAGTGAAGCCGAACTCGGGACTAACCCCGAGATCATAAAGATGCTTGAGGAACTGATAAAACGGGTAGAATTGGTTGAAAAGAAAATTGAAGCCAACGGCAAAAAGGTGGAAACCTACAATTCCAAGGTCGACCAAATCTTAGGAGCACCACCGATATTGAAGGGCCTGGATTCCAAGAAGTTTGTTCAAAAACCTTTTCCTCCGAGTGCAGCTCCGAAGACAATCCCAAAGAAGTTCCACATGCCCGAGATTCCTAAGTACAATGGAACAACTGACCCAAAATGAGCATGTGACCTCCTACACGTGCGTCATAAAAGCGAACAACTTGGAAGATGATGAGATCGAGTCCATCCTGCTAAAAAAATTCGGAGAGACCTTGTCAAAAGGAGCTATGATATGGTATCACAACTTACCCCCTAATTCTATTGACTGGTTTGCTATGCTTGCAGACACCTTCATGAAAGCACACGCCGGAGCCATCAAGGTCTAGACCAGAAAGTCAAACATTTTCAAAGTGAAGCAAAGAGATAACGAGATGCTCAGGGAATTCGTGTCCCGATTTCAAATAGAACGAATGGACCTGCCTCCGGTCGTGGACGATTGGGCCGTGCAAGCCTTCATCCAAGAACTCAATGCTCGAAGCTCATTGGCTTCACAACAGTTGAAGCAAAATCTGATAGAATATCCTGCGGTAACTTGGGCCGACGTCCATAACCGGTACCAATCAATAATCAGGGTCGAAGATGATCATCTTGGGGCCCCTTTCGGGTCCGTTTATCCCGTCAGAGCCAGTGACAGATCAAAAAGAGACATTGATCGTGAACCAAGATCGAATAGAGACCGGTATCAATCATACAATGGAGATCTAAGAGGTAAGAAGCGACTGAGGACAAAATAACTGAGGGATCATGAGCAAAAGCGGTTTTGACAGGCCCATTGAGCCTAAGGAAGCGCCAAGGTTATCGGAATACAAATTTAATGTCGATGTTGCTTCCATCGTATCTGCCATCGGACACATCAAAGAAACCAAGTGGCCTCGACCTTTACAGTCTGATTCTGCCCAAATGGATCCCAACCTAATGCGTAAATATCATGGCACTCACGGCCACAAAACCGAAGACTGCCAACAACTGAGAGAGGAAGTAGCCCGGTTATTCAAAAACCGACACCTTCGAGAATTCCTGAGCGATCGAGCCAAAAATTATTTCAGTAATAGGGACTCCAATAAGCAGATTGAGCAGGAGGAACCTCAACACGTCATTAACATGATTATCGGTGGGGTCGACGTCATCCATGGGCCAATGTTAAAACACACCAAAGTGTCCATCACAAGGGAGAAATGGACTCGAGATTATGAGTCTAAAGGAACCATATATTTCAATGACGAGGATGCTGAAGGCATCGTGCAACCGCGCAATAATGCACTGGTAATATCTGTACTTATAAATAAATCTCGAGTTAAGCATGTGTTAATTGATCCAGGTAGTTCGGCCAATTTCATCAGATCGAGGGTCGTAGAACAACTGGGTCTACGAGACCAAATTGTGCTAGCAGTCCGAGTTCTAAACGGATTCAACATGGTATGCGAGACCACTAAAGGAGAGATAACCCTATCAGTGAACACTGTCGGAACCGTTCAGGAAATAAAGTTCTACATGATCGAAGGAGATATGAGATATAATGATCTGTTTGGGAGACCATGGATTCACAACATGAGGGCGGTGCCCTCGACACTACACCAGGTGTTGAAATTCCCGACACCGCGAGGGATTAAAATAATTTACGGTGAACAACCGGCCCATAATGACCCGACATGTCATTTTAAGCTCTAGCGCGTCGTTCGGCAGTTTGAGGCCCTGAGCAGGTTCACTTCAGGTATTACGACTTGTACGCGTGGTCGGAATTTAATTTCGGGAGGTTCAGAGTTGATTTGGAAAGAAAATTCTCATTTCGGAAGTTTTAAGTTGAAAAGAGTGACTAAGGTGTGATTTTTGAGTAAATGACATCGGAATCGGGATTTGAAGGTTCCAACAGGTTCGTATGATGATTGTAGACTTGGGCGTATGTTCGGATCGGGTTTTGGAGGACCCAGGAGCGTTTCGGCGCCTATTATGGAAGTTGACATTTTGGAAGAATTTCATAATTTTGAGTTGAAGTGCATTTCAATGTTATCAACATTCGTTTGGGATTCTGAGTCTGGAAATAGCTCCGTATGATGATTCCGGTATTGGGAGCGCGTCCGGAAGTGGATTTGGAGGTTTGTAGGTCATTTTGGAGTCATTGGTGAAAGTTAGAAATTTGAAGGTTTTTGGAGAGTTTGACCGGGAGTGGACTTTTTGATATCGGGGTCGGATTCCGATTCCGAAAGTTGGAGTAGGTCCGTAATATTGAATGTGACTTGTATGCAAAATTTGAGGTCAATCGGACGTGATTTGATGGGTTTCGGCATCGAATGTAAAAGTTTAAACTTCTAAAGTTCATTGAGTTTGAATTTGAGGGTGATTCGTAGTTTCGAAGTGTTGGATGTGATTTAAAAGCTCGACTAAGTTCGTAATGTGTTTTGAGACGTGTTGGTATAATTGGTTGAGGTCCCGAGGGCCTCGGGTGGATTCAGGATGGTTAACGGATCGAGTTTGGACTTGGAAGGAAAGATGAGGCAGTTGATATCTGGTGTGGTCACACCTGTGCAAAAAGGGCCGCATGTGCGAGGTCGTAGGTGTGAGCCCATGGTCGCAGGTGCAGTTTGGGCGAAGCTGGGCATGACCGCAGGTGCGAAAGGTTGTCCGCACCTGCGAGGTCGCAGATGCGGAGGTGTGTCGCAAGTGCAAGAGTGAGAGAAGAGTCTGGGAGCGCAGGTGTGAGGGTATGTCTGCACCTGCGAAGGCGCAGATGCGGAAGGAAAGGCGTAGGTGCGGAGTTGTGCTAGGCAGAGGGAATGCGCATGTGTGAGGTTTTGGCAGCACCCGCGAGACCGCAGATGCGATGAAGAGGCCGCAGGTGCGAAAGTCGGGGGCTGGGCAGTGTGCTATTTAAAAACGGGACTTGGCCCATTTTTCTCCCATTTTCATTTGGTTTGGACGATTTTGGAGAGCTTCAAGGGGAGATTTCCTTCAAGCGATTCTAGGTAAGTGGTTTCTTCCCATTTGTGAGTTAAATACATGAATTATACATGGATTGGAATATGAAAATTAGTAGAAATTGTGGGGTTTTGGTAGAAAATCTAAAATTTGGTATTTTTGGATTTTTATCACGAAATTGGGCATAAAATTGAGAATAAATTATATATTTGAGTTTGTGGGGTTATGTGTTAAGTTTATCTTCAAAAATTTCTGAATCCGGGCATGTGGGCCCGAGGGTGATTTTTATCGACTTTTTTGATCGGGGTTAGAAATTGTTATAACCTAGATTATATTGAGTACCTGGGTATATATTAATGGGTTTGTATAATTATTGGCTAGTTTTGGGGCATTGTGCATCGATTCGAGTTGTTTGACGGGCTCAGAAGCCGGTTATAGAACTTCGAAGCGAAGTAAGTCTCCTTTCTAACCTTATAAGAGGGAATTAACCCCATAGGTGAACTAAATTATTGTGTGCTTCTATTTGTGGAGGCCGCGTACGCACGAGGTGACGAGAGTCCGTACGTAACTACTAGTTATGCCTACGTCTTGGTAGTTTTAGGCTCACATCATGCCTTGTTGATATTGTTATTGATTTATGTTTATTGTTTGCCTTGAGAGGGAGCGAGATTTAGTCTGCTTATTAAATGTTTTTTTAAAGGAGTTGAAATTGAAGAACTTAAGTTTTAAAAGGTTTCATTTGGACTTCAAAATTTCGAAAAGAATTGAAGAATATCATAAAAGCTGAAGAAATCTATGTGTAACCGCATCGCATGTATGTTTCACGAGCGGGGTAATTTCCTTTTAAAAAAAAGCTTCAAGTTGAATTTCCCTTATTTTGAAAATAATCAAGAAAGAAATATGATTTAAATTTTAAACTTATATTTGGCCGCGTCATAGGTATGATTTGCGAGCGGGGTATTTTCTTAAATTTATATTTGACCGCGTCGCATGTATGATTCGCGAGCGGGGACCGCATCGCATGTATGATTCGCGAGTAGGTAAATTTATAGATGCATATATGGTTCGCGCCATTCACTCTCTAGCAATGCACAGTTTAAATATTATGTTGGATCGGGCCGTATGATAGCGGCATGATTTGTGCATGACTTAATTGATTGTTTTGGGAATTATTGATAATTGATATGGCCTCATTGGCCGGAGATTTAAATTGTTGTAATACGAGAATAAATTTGGAAACCCCCTATTAACAAGAGGATTATTTATCTGCTTCATGTTATTGAGTTTACAGTTGCCTTATAAGATCCATAATTTATCATATCATTGGTATATTGATTATATCCCATAGTAAGTGTCTGAGTCGACCCCTCGTCACTACTTTTTCGAGGTTAGGCGGGATACTTACTGGGTACGAGTTGATTTACGTACTCATGCTACACTTGCTGCACATTTTTGTGCAGGTACACATGTTTAGCGGCCTTGTGGGCACAGAGGCGAGATTATGGCGGGGACTTAGGGGAGTTGCATTCTATACGACGTTCCGCAGCCAACAGAGTCTCCTTCAGATTACTTACATTTTTCTTATCCAATTGTATTCCGGACAGCTGTTATATTTTATTTTACATTCTTAGTAAATTCTCATGCACTTGTGAAATCGATTTTTGGGATGATTATGGGTTGCACTATATTGGAAATTCTTTTAAAGATATTATTACGTATTTTGTAAACTCCATCTTCTGCTATTTAATTGAGGGGAATAACTATGAATTCAAAATATTAAAATAAGAATTTACTAATTATTTGTGTTGGCTTACCTGATAGTAGTGCTCGGCATCATCACGACCTTTCAAGGATTTTGGGTCGTGACAACATGGTATCAGAGCACTAGGTTCACTTAGGTCTCACAAGTCATGAGCGAGTCTAGTAGAGTCTTGCGGATCGGTACGGAGACGTCTGTACTTATCTTTGAGAGGCTAAAGGGCTGTTAGGAGCACTTCTCTTCTTGATTGCTCATCGTGCGATTTGATTCCTTTGAGGCGTATGCCTTCATTTCTTTCCCATTCAATCTTATGCGACGTGAAGCGCTAGTTATAAATTGGGAATTGAGGAATTGTAATGGTTCTACAAATGTGGTGCGGGATGTTTCTCCCTGCATATCTGATTGGGACATTGTCGTCGCCTTGTGGAAGGATATTCTATCATTTCAGCTCAGTTGCTATACTTCCGAGGGCTTTGAGGCTATACACAGGTTGCTATGATGCTCATGAGTTATTATCGCACAGTATTGATGTGATGGTATGGTGCTTGCCCATGTGTTGGGGCAGTGAATAACTTGAAAGGAGGTTTACTCAGTGCATGATTCAGAGTTCCGGTATTTTATTTTCGGTGAAGGAAAGGCAATCGGACTATGAATATTCAGGTTTGGGTTGACGGAGTAACGAGACTTGGTATTTTTGAGCGTGGTGGAATTTTCATCTGTGATGTGGTGTCATTATCCTGGTTAAATACGTTAAGTTCGTCGGTGTTATGGTTTTCTTCAATTTGCCTTTGGGGCAGGGTACTATGAAATGGTGCTTGAGATGCGGTTGTCAAAGATAACGGAGTGTAGCAATTTTGGAATCGAATTGGTACTTCCAGTATTGATGGCTCGAGAAAGAGGATCTTCTAAGAGGTTTAAAGTTAGTAGCGATATGTTGGTTCAAGTACTACAGATATAGATTTTTGATTTAAGGCAACAACTGGGCAGCGAAGGATGAGGAAGGACACTTGGGAGGTGTCTTACAGTAGTTAAAATTCTAAAAGGCCAAGTGTGAGAAATAAAAGTCGAGTAGTTTCTTAAAGAAGAGAGGGTTTAACCAAAGTGAGAGAGTGGCAGAGTAGCATGTGGGCTCTGTGATAGGATAACTACACGCCTTGAGGAAAGTTTAGAGTGATTTGGGAATTATGGTGGACGGTGATTGGGTCTACGGACTTATTTTGAAATATTGGCTATTATACGGCGGGAGATTGGATACAACAGAAAAGAGTTGCTTGGTATGAAGAAGGATACAACATGACTTTGGATTGGAATGTATTGTCGCACCTTTAGTTGACGTCCATGAGGAGTGAACGGACTGGCGCAACTGGTGAATGAGCTCGGACTCGGGACGGTCTACTGATTTTGTAGTAGTTATACCCAGTGCAGCGATGTTGGAATATGTCGGCATGAAATTTCCACAGATGGGTTATCTCCTGTGAGCAGGTTAGCGGTCGCGTGGTATTGACGAAGCTTCTGCAAAGAATTCTACTGGCTACCTGGTAAGAGATTGAATATATAACTGTGGCTAGTGGTTTGGGGTGTTCATTAAAGGTTAATAGAAGAATTTCGAGGAATTTGGCGAGTTGGTTGTGCAAGATCAGTTTAACGATGAAGAAAGAATCTTGGCGGGTTCTAGAGTTATGCAATGGTAGCTTCAAGCTAAGTGGGAGAGTTCCACCGCCTATGGTTGGATTGCATGGTCGGCTAATTGTGAGATTTCTGGTTATCGACATATTGGTGGGATATTATGACTAAGGGAAAAGAACATCAACAGTAATTTGAGCACAAGATTTGAGGAATGTGTGCTATATTTGGCCTTATCGATTCGTGTTTAGGTTTGGGGAAGACTTAGAGTTTATGTTTCGTGTAGATGTGATGTACAAGGAAAGTGATTCAGCCGGGTGCTTATTGAGAGAGTGTTCATGTGCTAGCAGAGCCTTAGAGTTGATTATATTCGGGACTAGGTCAGAATGGGTGACTCTCAACAACGGTCCTAGTGGATTCAAAAGTTAAGGTGCGGTGCCTGAGGATTTCAAGCTTGTAGTATGGTTAAGTATCGAGCTTTTGCAGTAGATTATGAAAGGGGCTTGGAGTGTTCTACGTTATCTTAGGGTTGCGGTGTAGAATTGGAGGAATGGAAGAAAATAACTTCGGATTCATAGAGGGATCTTTCCAGAATGGGTGTATCAGTTGAAGACGCGATTATGCGCACAAGGAGGGTATGAAATGGTTCGTGGATTTTGGGGACAATGTGGTCTCGTGAAATAGGGTCACTCGAGATAAGTGCGGTGAGCGGAACAAAATTTGAAAGTTAAGGATCAAGGTCACAGTTTGGTGTCGACAAGAATGTCAAGAGCTCGGATGAGCGGGAAAGGGTTCAGATGGTTAAAGTAAGCTGGTATTGTCTTTAGCGTCACTTGAGATCGGTGTCCTGTGTAAGAGGCTTTGAGTAGTGATTTCGGATTTTTGATTTGCTTTACATCATTTGTGCGGCCGGTGGTATGGATGTGCAGACTTGTTATCTAGTGCGGAAGGTCGTGGGAGCACGTTCCATGGGAAGATTGTATAAGTGTGACATGCAGTCACTTGATTGATCGAAGATTGGAACTAAGTATGGAGATTGCGGTACTATTGTTCATGTGAGAATTAATGCCTGGAGGGCGCTCGATTCATTTGATTGTGGACTGTGGAGGTTTGTTTCGGATATGATGGTTGTTCTTGTGTGATATGGGAAAAAAGGTTATTATGAACCCTTGAAAGGTTATTAGCATAGTACATTGCAATCAGAATCGGCTTGAGGCCCGTGGATAGATCTAGATATGAATGCGGGCTCTATATCGGGCCGGATGTGTTCATTTCAACTTAGCGCTCCTTGTGGTGGAGTATTCGAACGTTGGATGTTATTTCATCATCGGCTACTTCATGTAATACTATATTGTGTTGTGTGAGTTATGAAACGGCCTGTTAATTTCATATGTGTTGAGGTTCCGCGTAGCGATGATGTTATGTAAGCAAGATGGCTCTCGAGATGCAGATCATATATCGCACCTTAGTCGTGCTTGAGTTTGTAGCGTATGGCGCTATCTGTCTCCCCGGGGATGGTATTATGCACTTAGCGTGCTTTTGGCCGGTATTCAGGTATTTTGTAGTGATGAGCATTCTAGCTCGGTAAGTATCTCCTTATATAGATTTTTGTGTAGATCGGGTAGCACGTCGCCACGGGTATGTTGTTTGGATCGGGTTGCACGCCACAACAGTATGATGTTGAGTACAGCTTCCCCTATATCTACTCTTGTATATTTTGTTTCTCGTTTTCTGAGGAAGGTTCATAACGCCATTGCAGTAATTTAATTAGTTACGTGGGTTGAGTAGTCCTTTCCAGAGCTGGTTTTCCTTATGTATCCCATTCGAGCTGGTAGCTTGTGGTATCATATGAAATTTTGGTCCTGTCTGATGGCTTATGGTGTCAGCAGCTTATACTGGGTGAGACGAGATTAGCGGATCCGAGATCAGTGCGATCAGATTGTATGCAGTATATTAAAGAGCAAATATCAGTATTTGGTTCATAATGAGGTGATGACCCTAGTCAAGAGGAGAGACTCGATGATTTGTTGACTCGGTAATTGGTTACGAATTTCTATACATATTTTCTGTCGTGGCGGTATTGCAGGAGTCAGAACAAGACTTATATATGTCATGAGGTGCATTGTGAGCATCAGATTCGTGAAATTTCTGTTATTGTTGTCAGAGGATGTTATTATGGTTATGTAAGTTACGCAGTGCATAGTGTGGATTCAGAAAAGGTATGCAATCATGTATTGGTGCATCGCATAGACATTGATACGGTGTTCGTATGATGGAAGCAGGCATGGCAGAGATATACAGGAGTTGGAATAGAGCTCTAAGGCATATTTGGCTAAGTAAAAGGGAAAATCTTCAGATTAGCTCGAGCTAGTGTGCCCAATTGAGTTGCAGTAGCACGGGTAGGTGCACGAGGTATTGGACAGCGATTTCAAGCAACTCCAGAGCAGTTATTAGCACGTTCGCAGACGAAGGTATGTTTAAGTTAGAGAGAATGTAACGACCGACCGATCATTTTGAGCTCTAGCACGTCGTTCGGCAGTTTGAGGCCCTGACCAGGTTCACTTCAGGTATTACGACTTGTACGCGTGGTCGGAATTTAATTTCGGGAGGTTCGGAGTAGATTTGGAAAGAAAATTCTCATTTTGGAAGCTTTAAGTAAGAAAGAGTGACTAAGGTGTGATTTTTGAGTAAATGACCTCGGAATCGAGATTTGAAGGTTCCAACAGGTTCGTATGATGATTTTAGACTTGGGCGTATGTTCGAATCGGGTTTTGGAGGACTCGGGAGCGTTTCGGCGCCTATTATGGAAGTTGGCATTTTGGAAGAATTTCATAAATTTGAGTTGAATTGCATTTCAATGTTATCAACGTCCGTTTGGGATTTCGTGTCTAGGAATAGCTCCGTATGGTGATTCCGATATTGGGAGCGCGTCCGGAAGAGGATTTGGAGGTCTGTAGGTCATTTTGGAGTCATTTGGTGAAAGTTAGAAATTTGAAGGTTTTTGGAGAGTTTGACCGGGAGTGGACTTTTTGATATCGGGGTCGGATTTCGATTGCGGAAGTTGGAGTAGGTGCGTAATGTCGAATGTGACTTGTGTGAAAAATTTGAGGTCAATCGGACGTGATTTGATGGGTTTCGACATCGAATGTAAAAGTTTGAAGTTCTAAAGTTCATTGAGTTTGAATTGGAGGGTGATTCGTAGTTTCGATGTTGTTAGATATGATTTAAAGGCTCGACTAAGTTCGTAATGTGTTTTGGGACGTGTTGGTATAATTGGTTGAGATCCCTAAGGCCTCGAGTGGATTCTGGATGGTTAACGGATCGAGTTTGGAATTGGAAGGAAAGATAAGGCAGCTGATATCTGTTGTGGGCGAACCTTCGCAAAAAGGGCCGGAGGTGCGAGGTCGCAGGTGCCAGCCCATAGTCGCAGGTGTGGTTTGGGCGAAGCTGGGCATGACCGCAGGTGTGAAGGGTTGTCCGCACCTGCAAGGTCGCAGATGCGGAGGTGTGTCACAGGTGCGAGAGTGAGAGAAGTGTCTGGGAGCGCAGGTGCGATGGTATGTCCATACCTACGAAGGCGCAGATGCGGAAGGTAAGGCGCATGTGCGGAGTCGCGCTAGGTAGAGGGAATGCGCAGGTGCGAGGTTTTGGCCGCACCTGCGAGACCGCAGATGCGACGAAGAGGCCGCAAGTGCGAAAGTCGGGGCTGGGCAGTGTGCTCTTTTAAAACGGGACTTGGCCCATTTTTCATTTAGTTTGGACGATTTTGGAGAGCTTCAAGGGGAGATTTTCTTCGAGCGATTCTAGGTAAGTGGTTTCTTCCCATTTGTGAGTTAAATACATGAATTATACATAGATTAGAACATGAAAATTAGTAGAAATTGTGGGGGTTTTAGTAGAAAACCTAGAATTTGGGATTTTTACCACGAAATTGGGCATAGAATTGAGAATAAATTATATATTTGAGTTCGTGGGGTTATGGGTAAAGTTTATCTTCAAAAAGTTTCTGAATCCTGGGCATGTGGGCCCGAGGGTGATTTTTATCGACTTTTCGATTGGGGTTAGAAATTGTTATAACCTGGAGTATATTGAGTATTTGGGTATATATTAATGGGTTTGCATAATTATTAGCTAGTTTTGGGGCATTGTACATCGATTCGAGCTGTTTGATGGGCTCACAAGCCGGTTATGGAACTTCGGAGCGAGATAAGTCTCCTTTCTAACCTTGTAAGGGGAAATTAACCTCATAGGTGAACTAAATTATTGTGTGCTTCTATTTGTGGGGGCCACGTACGCACGAGGTGACAAGAGTCCGTACGTAGCTACTAGTTATGCCTTCGTCCGGATAGTTTTAGGCTCACATCATGCCTTGTTTATATTGTTATTGATTTATGTTTATTGTCTGCCTTGAGAGGAAGCGAGATTTAGTCTGCTTATTAAATGTTTTTTTTGAAAGGAGTTGTAATTGAAGAACTTAAGTTTTAAAAGTTTTCATTTGAACTTCGAAATTTTGAAAAGAATTGAGGAATATCATAAAAGCTGAAGAAATCTATGTGTAACCGCGTCGCATGTATGTTTCATGAGCTGTGTAATTTCCTTAAAAAAAAGCTTCAAGTTGAATTTTCCTTATTTTGAAAAGAATCAAGAAAGAAATATGATTTAAATGTTAAATTTATATTTGGCCGCGTCGCAGGTATGATTCGCGAGCGGGGTATTTCCTTAAATTTATATTTGACCACGTCGCATGTATGATTCGCGAGCGGGGACCGTGTCGCATGTATGATTCGCTAGATGGAAAATTTATAGATGCATCTATGGTTCACGCCATTCGACCCTCTGGCAGTGCACAATTTAAATATTATTGATATGGCCTCATTGGCGGGAGATTTAAATTATTGAAAGACGAGAATAAATTTGGAAACCCCATATTAACAAGAGGATTATTTATCTGCTTCATGTTATTGAGTTTACGGTTGCCTTATAAAATCCATAATTTATCATATCATTGGTATATTGATTATAGCCTATAGTAAGTGTCTGAGTCGACCCCTCGTCACTACTTCTTCGAGGTTAGGTGGGATACTTACTGAGTACGCGTTGATTTACGTACTCATGATACACTTGCTGCATATTTTTGTGCAGGTACACCTATGTTTAGCGGCCTCGTGGGCGCAGGGGCACGATTATGGAGGGGACTTAGGTGAGCTGCATTCTATACGACGCTCCGCAGTCAATAGAGTCTCCTTCAGAGTACTTACATTTTTCTGTCCAATTGTATTCTGAACAACTGTTGTATTTTATTTTACATTCTTAATAAATGCTCATGCACTTGTAACACCGAGTTTTGGGATGATTATGGGTTGCACTGTATTGGAAATTCTTTTAAAGATATTATTACGTATTTTGTAAACTCCATCTTCTGCTATTTAATTGAGGGGAATAACTATGAATTCAAAATATTAAAATAAGAATTTACTAATTATTGGTGTTGGCTTTTCTGACAGTAGTGTCCGACGCCATCACGACCTTTCAAGGATTTTGAGTCGTGACACGGCCGCAAAGGAAATATTTGCGATTGACGAGGCGGTCCCGATATCCGCACTCTCGGCATCAAAGAATCCAAGTTTGATAACCAAGGAAGGAATCAAATAGAAATCACTTATACTGGTCCCAACCGATTCGGAAAAGGAGAGAACGAGCGAGGATGACGACTACGGTCGAAGAGCTAGAGCAAGTCATATTGATCGAACACCTGCCCGATCGGAAGGTATACCTGGGCACGGGGTTAAGTCCCGAGCTCAGGAAAAAGCTTATTGAATTCCTTATAGCTAACATAGATTGTTTCGTTTGGTCCCACCTTAACATGACATGGATCCCGCCGAAAATAACTACTCACAAGCTAAACCTGGATCCGAAGTTCTATCCGATCAAACAGAAGAGGAGGCCTCAGTCTGAAGTCAAACATGCGTTCATCAAAGACGAGGTATCTAAACTCCTTAAAATAGGATCCATTCGGGAAGTTAAATACCCGAATTGGTTAGAAAACGTAGTAGTAGTCCCTAAAAAGGGGAATAAATTAAGAATATGTGTAGACTATAAAGACTTGAACAAGGCATGCCCCAAGGATTCTTTTCATTTGCCCAATATCGATCGCATGGTCGATGCGACGGCCGGCTACGAAATCCTCAGTTTTCTCGATGCCTATTCCGGGTATAACCAAATTCGGATGGACCCGGGCGACCAGGAAAAAACATCCTTCATCACTAAATACGGCACCTACTGTTATAATGTAATGCCATTCGGACTAAAAAATGCCAGTGCCACTTACCGACGCCTAGTAAATCGGATATTTGAAGAGCAAATAGGAAAATCAATGGAGGTTTATATTGACGATATGTTATTTAAGTCCCTGCGAGCAGATGACCGTTTGAAATATCTGCAGAAGACCTTCAACATATTGAAGAAACACAATATGAAGTTGAACCCAGAGAAATGTGCATTCGGAGTCGGGTCCGGGAAATTCCTCGGATTCATGGTGTCCAACTGAGGAATCGAGATCAATCCCGATAAGATCAAGGCCATAGAGGACATTACCGTGGTGGACAATGTGAAGGCCGTCCAAAGGTTAACCGGGCGCATAGTCGCCTTTGGTTGATTTATTTCAAGGCCCTAAGACAAAAGCCATCGGTTCTTCTCGTTATTGAAGAAGAAGAAGAATAAATTCTCGTGGACCCTGGAGTGCCAACAAGCCTCGAAAGAACTCAAGCGGTACCTTTCGAGCCCGCCTTTGCTTCACATTCCGAAAGCGGACGAGCAGTTGTACCTGTACTTGGCGATATCCGAGATAGTGGTAAGTGGAGTCCTAGTCCGGGAAGATGAAGGTACACAATTTCCTATCTATTATGTTAGCAAAACTCTAGGCGAGGCCGAAACTAGGTATCCACACCTGGAAAAATTGGCGCTCGCTTTGCTAAGCGCCTCTAGGAAGCTAAAACCGTATTTTCAATGCCATCCCATATGTGTCGTAACTACTTACCCGTTGATAAACATAATGCATAAACCCGAGCTCTTGGGGTGATTAGCCAAATGGACCGTGGAAATCAGTGGATACAATATCGAATATCGACCCCGAACCGCCATCAAATTTCAAATTTTGGCGGACTTCGTGGCCGACTTCACAACGACCCTAATACCCGAGGTCGAAAAGGAATTGTTGTTAAACTCGGGGACTTCCTCATGGATTTGGACCCTCTTTACGGATGGTGCCTCTAACGCAAAGGGTTTCGGGCTTGGCATCGTGTTGAAACCACCAACGGGTAATGTAGTTAGATAATCCATTAGAACTGTAAAATTGACTAACAACGAGGCCGAGTATGAGGCCATGATTGCAGGTCTCGAACTGGATAAAAGCATGGGGGCCGATGTGATCGAAGCTAAATGCGATTCCCTCCTTGTGGTAAACCAAGCCAATGGGACGTTCGAAGTCAAATAGGAACGAATGCGAAAGTACCTCGATAAACTACAGGTAACGCTACATCGGTTCAAGGAATGAACCCTGCAACATGTACCTCGGGATCAAAATAGCGACAGGGATGCTCTCGCTAACTTGGGATCGTCGGTTGATAACGATGAATTTAGCTCAGGAATGGTCGTACAACTTATGAAATCGATAGTAGAAGAAGGCCACACCGAGATAAATTCGACAAGCTTAACCTAGACTGGAGAAATAAGTATATAGATTACATGAAGAGCGGGAAGCTGTCCTCGGATCCTAAAGAACCAAGAGCCCTGCGCATAAAGACAACTAGGTTTAGTTTGTCCAAAGATAACACCCTATTCAGGAGAACGTTCGATGGCCCACTCGCCATATGTTTGGGACCGGAGATATCGAATATGTCTTGAGGGAAGTTCACGAAGGCACCTGCGGGAACCATTTGGGTGCCGAATCGCTGGTTCGTAAGATAATTAGAGCTGGCTACTACTGGATCGATATGGAAAAAGATGCGAAGGAGTTCGTACGAAAGTGCGACGGATGTTAGAGGCACACACCGATGATCCATCAGTCCGGGGAGCTACTGCATTCGGTCATGTCACCTTGGCCATTCATGAATGGGGATGGACATTGTCGGCCCCCTACTATGGGCACCCGGTAAGGCTCAATTTATATTATTTATGACTAACTATTTTTCTAAATGGGTCGAAACCCGGGCATTCGAGAAAGTCAGGGAGAAAGAAGTTATTAATTTTATATGGGACCAAATAATATGCCAATTCGGAATGCCGGTCGAGATCGTATGCGACAACGGGAAGCAGTTCGTCGGCAGTAAGGTGAGCAAATTTTTTGAGGACCATAAGATCAAAAGGATCCTATCAATACCCTATCACCTTAGTAGGAACGGGCAGGCGGAGTCTACGAACAAGACCATACTCCAGAACCTTAAGAAGAGATTGACCGACGCCAAAGGAAAATGGAAGGAAATCTTGTCCGAAGTCCTATGGGCATATCGTACGACCTCAAAATCTAGTACCGGGGTCACCCCGTTCTTGTTGGTCTATGGTGCCGAAGCGTTAATACCGGTCGAAGTAGGAGAATCGAGTTTTAGGTTTTGATATGCGACCGAAGAATCAAACGATGAGGCCATGGGAACGAGCCTAGAATTATTGGATGAGAGGCGCGAGGCCGCCCTCGTCCGGTTGGCCGCCCAGAAATAATGGATCGAAAGGTATTACAACCGGAGAGTCAATCTCCGACACTTTAATATCGGGGACTTGGTGTTAATAAAAGTGACATTGAACACCCGAAACCCGAACGAAGGGAAGTTGGGACCGAATTGGGAAGGTCCATATCGGATTATCGAGATTACCGGCAAAGGATCATACAAACTCGAAGCAGGGAATGGCGAGCGACTACCGAACAACTGGAACGTAACCCACTTAAAATGATACTACTGCTAAGGTACGACCACATCCATTCTTTTCTTTACATATATTACGAATTGGACTAACACTTGCAGGCAACGGTTAAAGAATGATACAATTATTAGGCCCGAAAGCACACGTTGCACTCTTTTTTCCTTGAATCAGTTTTGTACCAAATGGGTTTTACGGTAAGGTTTTTAATGAGGCAAGAGTAGATCGTGCTAACTTAGAATTGAAGACCAGTTGCGAGCCGAAGTCGAGGGTCGCATCAACAGTATCAGAGCCCTTTCAATGATCGACCTCGAATACTGGGGCCATCACCCTCGGATAATAATTTTAGCAAGGAAGAAAACTTTACACTTCAATAGTCTGGCTTGGTGGATAGAAACCGGAGTCGAGGGTTGCATCAACAGTATCAAAGCCCTTTCAATGATTGACCTCGAATACTGGGGCCACCGCCCTCGGATAATAATTTTAGCAAGGAAGGAAACTTTGCACTTCAACAGTCTGGGCTTGGTGGATAGAATTTATTATAAGGGCCAAACAGTCAAATAAATTGTGCCCATATAGACCACTTAACCCATAACACGAAGCTTGTAAATATTTGCGATCTTGTATGTTGCGCACAGAAATAAAAGAGAGTTTCTACCTTGCAGATATATATTTTGTCCCTTAAAACTATTACATTGGTTCCTTAAGGATGAATATTGAGCCTAAGGGGTGCCTCTATCCGGATCCAAGAGATCACCCCAACTCGGGGACTGTCGTCCTAGGCAAGCCCGAATGGCTCGGGTATCGAAGCCCGGGGGTACAAAGCCTATTAGACAATACCCGAACTTAAAAGGCTACGACCATCCTAGAAACGACCCGGAGACATCCGAGGCCCATAATCAAAACACAAGGCCTTCAAAAATTCCAAACTCGTTCAAAGGCTACCCTCGGCAAAACTATAATCTAAAAATGTTTAAATACACACTTCGGGGAAGGCTTCCGGTCATACCAAGCCCCCACAAGTTTCAAACAAAATTACATCGAGAACAAGCCTTGTTCGAACCTCTGAACAAGACCCTATTACTACGCTTTATTTCGTTCTAAGGCATTGGAAATTTTTACAATCATAAAGAGGAAACCGAAGAAACTACCAAGGTTAAACAGCCTCAACAAAATGAACAAAAATGCAAAAACAAAAGAAATATCTCTAAGGCACCTAAGCCTGATCTCCACCAGAGCCAACCTCGTCATCGGGGCCATCAGAGTCTTCTCTGCCCTCAGGTTTGCTGGAGTCCTCAGAGCCTTCCTCCTCCTCAGGGTCAGCCAACTTCTTGGCCTCGGCCTCGAGCCTTTTGGCATTTTTGATCTCGACCGAAAGGTCAAAACCCCAGGCACGGACCTCCTCGAGAGCCTCTCTTCGGGACTGCCACTTCACATATTCAACCGTGACTTTCAGGCAGTCCTGGGCCGCCTCAGTATTAGCTCGGTACTGAGCCACCATCTCTTCAACATCGGCCCTGGTTGTTTTCGTCCTTGACTTGGCTATTTCCAGCTCTTTGCCAAGGGCATCCCGTTTAGCGATAGTCGAGCCTAGTTGAGACTGGAGGTTTTCGGTTTTTTGTGCCCGGGCCTCGGCTTTCTCCTTCTCCACTCGAAGTTGGACCTCCATTGAGGCCAGCTTCACTCGAGCAATCTCCTTCTCCGAAGCCAATCGGTCCATTTTTCCCTTCTACTCTTCATCCATGGCCTTGACCTCATCCATCTCAGCTCGAAATTGATCGATCCTGTCAACCTTCTACTGAACCTACAGGTTTTGACCGTTAGTCGCCATGTTTAACTAGTCATCGCTAACTTCAAAGATCTTTACCTGTTCCACCAGGTCGGCATGTTCCTTCCGAGCCGCGTCCAACTCAGCCTAGAGATTCTTGACTGCTTCTTCGCGTTGCTCACTGAGAAGCTTATACATGTCCCTCTTCTCAGCAAGCTCCTTGATCTCAGCCTTGAACTGGTTAACTTCAGCCCAGTACCAAAGAAAGACTTCATGATAGAGTACCGTGGCCAACAAAATATATGAAAAGGAAAAGGCATGAGAGCTATTAAAAAATTAGATTCAAAGACAAAAGAGTGTAATGATGCCTTAACCGGTTCAGCGCTTGCTGTGCTTCGTTGAACAAACATGGCACATCCACCTCGTTCATTTTCGATTGGTCTTCCTCGGTTACCAGGCACCGGAGGTAGCTAGCCACTCCGACAGGGGCAGAAAGAACTCGGGCATCCTCCAGGACCGTTATGATAATTGACCGCTTACCGCCAAGATCTATGCTCGAGGCGGGGAACCGGTTGATCAACTTTGGGCTCGAGTTCGACCCACTGACCTCCGAGGATGAGCCTTTCCTCGGCACCTCTAAATCACCCAACCCGAAGGAGTCTTCTAGAGCGGTTGAGTCTACACCTTCAAAAAAGCCACGGAGGGGAACATCTGTGCCATGAGCCCCTTCGTTGGATCGCTCCTTCGTCGCTAGGACTTCATTGAACATGGACTTCGTAAATGAAGACGACCCCAAAATTTCTATAACACTGGGAGGGGCGAAGCCGACTTCTCGAGAAGTCTTGGCCCTCGCTTCTGCACCAGCCTCCTGAACCCGAGGGGGATTAGCCTCCGTTATTTCCCTCTCAGTTGCCACCCGCTCCTCGGGGACTGATGGCTCACAGGACAGGAAAATATCGTCCTTCTCAGGCTCATCCCTAAGCCGGTAAAGCGAGTCCGATTCAGGAATTCAAGAGCTGGAACTTTCCTATGGCTTACGAGCCAATCTTCTCTTAGGTCTTCATCCTTTCCTATGGCTTATGAGCCCTGGGCTATCCTGAAACAGAAGGATCAACGGGCAGGTCTTCATCCCCTACCAATGGCCTAAGCTTTATGGTCTTAGGCAAGCCTACAAAAAGAGAAGAGAAGCAATGAATACATAGTGTTAAAAAAGAAAGTCTAGTGCTACTTATTCAGGAAAAGAAATCTTACCGTGAGAACGGGCCTCCCAGTGGACCTTTGAGAGCTCGCGCCACGAGCGCTCGGCATAAGGCATTTGCAAACAAATGCCCTCGATCCACTCCTTGAGCCGAGGAATGGCGTTTGGGACTCGAGCAAGGGTTGTACCACAACAAATACCGATGAGAAAAAGGAAGATAAAACATAAAATCGACATTTTAAAGGGATTTATACTTACGTAATATGTTCCACTTCTCTAAGAATGGCCTCCACTCGACAGGGATCAAGTCGGCGGTCCTCACCCGGACAAAGCGTCCATGCCAACCCTGATCTTGGTCCTTGTTGATACTGGAAAATGGGGCTTTGCTGGCCCAGCGTACAAACTTTATCAGTCCCTCTTGGAAGATTCGGGGACTATACAAGCGGAGTAGATAATCGATGGTGAACGTGCATAAGTCGATTTTGTTCGCAAAGAATCAGAGAAGAATCACGATCCTCTACAGCGATGTGTGGATCTGGCTGAGGCATACTTCATACCTCCTACAAAAGTCCAAGATGACCGGGTCCACCGGGCCCAATGTAAATGGATAAGTATAAACACTCAGATATCCCTCAATATGGGTAGTAATGTCGTCATCATGCCCGGGAATCACTATGTCCTTATCCGTCCAGTCACAGTCCTTTCGAATCACAGGAAGAATGGCCTCAGTAATGGAGCAGATGTACCATGACACCGCCTCGCATCGGCCTTGAACCGAAGAGGGCTTTTCCACCTTGAAGTCGTTATTAACCGAACACCCCCTGGGGACAAGCATTTTCATGGTGGGGGGTTGACTGCCGGTTCATCAGTGGCCGCGCCCCGAACATACCTCTCGAGGACAACCACATCAGGGGCGGTCCCCTTGACCTCAGTGGTCGGGTGCGAGGCATAAGAAGCACCTTTCTGGGGAATAGTCTTGGAAGTCTTCGCAATTTTTATCTGGGTAAAAGGTTTGAAAGTGTGAAGGAAGATGAGGAGATGAAGAGTAAAAACTTGTTGAGAAAATCGAGCACGCTGGCTTAAGTGAAGGGTAAAAGAAAGATTGCAATTTGAAGAACAAAGTAAGATTGTTGAAGAATGAAGGAAGGCAGTGATATCTTGAAGGATAAAAGGTAGAAACTTGGTCAAAAGTAAAAAATGAACTAAGGAAGAAATATTTATAGAGGCTTTGCGTCGTTTCACATCCAGGAACGACCTGCCGATGACTGACACGCGTTTGGGGTCATTATGACGCGACTGATGGGACGTTTCGGTTTCTTTGTTGTTTTGTGTCATGGCATGTTGAGGAAGGGATCAAAGAACTCATGTTGTTCCTCGTCGTTTCCGTAAACTTACTCTCCGAGAAACGAGGGGACTATCTGTACACGGTAAAATCAAGCACATGAGATGCCTCAACTTTCGATGAAGCAAATGGAGCAAGAGATGCAACGATATGAAACCAGAATCGAGACCATGAGCCCCTTGAGCGGGGGTCCGGGCAAAGCGCCCGACCTCGAGAAGTATCAGGGCCATAACCCCGAGTTCGGTTTGCCAATGGCCTCGGAAAACACTACTAGGTAGCTAAGCACAACCAACAAAAGGTTGTGATATCCGTGATCAGCCGGATATCATGGCGTGGATCTCGGCACGTATTGGCACAGAACTAGTGATTGGTTAAACGGAGGATTTTTACCTTTCATAGAATTGTGCTTAGGGTAAAACTCCCCTACTATATAAAGGAAGGTCTTATTGTTTATTAAGGATATTGTAACACGCATACCAAGATAATATACTATTATTTTTCTGTTATTCAAAGTTCTTACACTTGTTGATCGGTGTTCCATTATTATAAGTCTAGGATCGAGGACATGATATCTCATTGAGGCTGCCGTCGAGTCCAGAATCATCTCTTTCTCCTTTTTCTTCGAGTGGTTTGACAATTTATTACATCTTTTATCTGTTCAACCTAACAATATTTACCGTTTGTATTGAATTAATACATGTATCCTTAAAACCACAAATAAATTTAATAGTTATCCGTTTTCTGGGGTAAACAAATTGAAAAGTGGGAGCATTTTCTAAAACGAGATCAATGAGGTAAAAGATCAAAGAATATCCAAAAAGGGCCAAAACTACCTAGTATAATATATCGAATTTGTTTTATGATTGTCCTTTATTAATCTACTATCTCCTTAAATCCCCAACATTAGTTTTAGGGGATATTTTAAGCCAAAAGAAAACTCTAAATATCAAAATATAGGATCAAAATAATTTGGGATTATTACATAAATAGCTCGTTAGATTCAATATTTACTTTATATATATAAAGTAAATATTTACTTTATATATATATATATATATATGTGTGTGTGTGTGTGTGTGTGTGTGTGTGTGTGTGTGTGTGTGTGTGATGATCCAAAGTGTCATATTTAAATTTAATAAGTAATTCTGTATTTTATGGCATCAAAAAGCACTATTTATCATTCCTCGACTTGTATGCGTAGTCCGTATAATTTTTCGGAAAGTTTTTGTGTGAAAAATTGATTAAAAGGTGAAATAGAGCTTTAAAACTCAACTGAATTGACTTTGGTCAATATTTCGAGCAAACAGACTTGGATCAGTATTTTGACAATTCTGGTAGGTCCGTATCATGATTTGGGACTTGGGCGTATGCCCAGAATCGAATTCCGAGGTCCCTAGCCCGAGATATGGAATTTTGATGAAAAATTAAAGGTTTGAAAGCTTAATGATTTTTAAGAATTTACTGATGTTGGATTTATTGACACCGGGTTTGTATTTTGGTTCTGGAGCCCGATATAGGTCCACTATAATATTTATGACTTGTCTGCCAAAATTGGTGAGAAACGGAGTTGATTTGACGTGATTCGGACGTCCGGTTGTGAAAATATAAGTTTTAAAATTTTCTTGAAAATTTTATTTGATTTGGTGTCCGATTCATAGCTCTAGGTGTTATTTTGGCTATTTGATCGCGTGAGCAAGTTTGTATGATATTTTAGGACTTGTGTGCATGTTTGGTTTGGATCCCCGAGAGCCCGGGTGAGTTTCGGATAGGCTACGAGTGTTTTGAAACTTTGGAAAAATCTGGTATTTCCAGTTATGGTTTCCTTCTATGCGATCGCGTGACTGTGTCTGCGATCGCGAAGGCTTAATGGTCACGGATGAAATTTGTACTATGAGATTGCATAGTGAGATCCGCGATCACACAGTTGCAGCAACTAAGTCACTGCGAACGCGAGGGCCAAGCCGCGTTCGCGAAGAAGGAATGAGGCAGAAGCTAAAGCACAAAATTTGTGCTACGCGATCGCACACGGTAGTCCGCGATCGCGGAAGGTTGAGAAGTTGTGCTTCGCGTTTGCGAAAGCACTGCCGCGTTCGCATAGAGCAAAAGCTGGGCAGCCTAAAAATGTAATTCGCGATCGCGAAGCATTGTACGCGATCGCATAGGGTAAAAACGTGGGCAAACACAACTTAAGTTTTGTAAATGAGAATTTCGACCCATTTTCTACCTTTTTCGATTTTGAGCTCGGGTAAGACAATATTTGAGCTATTTTTACGGGAAAACATTGGGGTAAGTGTTCCTTATCCTATACTGATTATATTTCATGATTTCATACTCATTTACATCATGAATCCGTGAATTTATGGAAGAAAAATCAGATTTTTATAAAATCTTCCAAAAATGTAATATGAAGATTTGAAAGCCAATCCGATGTCGGAATTTGATAATTTTTGTATGGTTGGACTCTTCTCGGAATGTGTGTTCGGATTTCATAAATTTTTTCTAGATTCGAGACATGGGCCCCACTGTCAATTTTTAAAATGAATTTCGGATTTTATTCGGAAAATTAGTAAATTCATATGGAATTAATTCCTATGATTCGTATTGAGTATATCGAATTGTTTGTGAATAGATTTGAAGATTTTGGAGACAAATTTAAAAGGAAAAGATGTGGTCGAGTAATTGATTGAAATTGCAAAGCGAGGTAAGTGTCGTGGTTAACCTTGACTTGAGGAAATAGAACCCTTAAATTATTTGGTATGTGAAATGCATGTGAACGACGTATAGGCGAGGTGACGAGTGCCTATACGTCGTCAAATTAATTGTTTGCATAATTATTTGAAAATCCTAAATTTATTTTAATACACAAATTAATTGTTATGATAATTGTTTCTCTCCTATTCTTTGTTAAATATTAATTCTTGAATTCTTGCAATGATTGCTACATGCTGATTTGATTTATGAGCATTAATTGCTACTTGACATTTAACATATTAAATAGTAAACTCTCTATTTTCTCCCTGATTTCCATAATAAATTACTATTTGTCATTATTTTTTTCATAATTAAATCGTAATTATTGTATGCTTGTTGTCTTAAATTTTTATATATTAATTGTTGCATTTATTGGAGCAATTTCTTCTATAAGAATTGGTAAATGGATATATTGGGGGATCAGGTTGCACGCCGCAATAGAATTATTAAAAGTCCATATTGGGGGATCGGGTTGCTCGCCGCAACAAACTTATTAAAAGTCCATATTGGGGGATCGGGTTGTACGCCGCAAAAGACTTGCTTAGAAGTCCATATTGGGGGATCGGTTGCTCGCCGCAACAGACTTATTAAAAGTCCATATTTTGGGATCGGGGTTGCACGCCGCAAGAGACTTGTTTAAAAGTCCATATTGGGGGATCGGGTTGCTCGCCGCAACAGACTTATTTAAAAGCCTATATATACTTGATTAAAATAAATATATGGGAGGATTGAAAAATGAATATGTTGTGAGAGCGGGTTGCAGCTGCAACAGAAATTGATTGAAATAATAATTGGTTATGATTGCTGAGTTGGCTTCAACTATTAGAAATGAGTTTCCTGATTTAATTCTATTATTGTGGTTATTACTATTATTGCGTCGAGGTTAATGTAAGTGACCTGCCTTAGTCTCGTCACTACTTCGTCGAGGTTAGACTCGGTACTTACCAGTACATGGGGTCGGTTGTACTGATACTACACTCTGCACTTCTTGTGCAGATTTCGGATTTGGTCACAACGGCGTACCATAGACTTGCTCGGATTTCAGCTACTCAGAGGAGACTTGAGGTATAACTGCATAGCGTCCATAGTTCTGAAGTCCACGTCTATCTTTCTTTAGTTGTGTGTTTGCTTTCAGATAGCTTTATTTTATTCAGACCTTTATTTGTATTATTCTAGAATCTCGTGCACTTGTGACACCAATTTTGGGATGGTATTTAGACGCCGTTATTTTTATGAATTATTCACTACATTTCAGACTTTACTTTCGCATTTGTTTCTTTGTTATTAATAAATTTTAAAATTGTTTTAAAATGGATAATATTATTCTAACGTTGGCTTGCCTAGCAAGTGAAATGTTAGGCGCCATCACGGTCTGAAGGTGGGAATTTGGGGTCGTGACAGTTGGTATCACAGCGCTAGGTTACATAGGTCTCATGAGTCACGAGCAAGCTTAGTAGAGTCTGAAGGATCGGTACGGAGACATCTGTACTTATCTCTTAGGGGCTATGAAGTTTAGGAACAATATTACTTCTTTCTTATTTTGTCGTGCGATTTTATTCTATCATCGATGATTGAACCATTCTACTCTTATTCTCTCGCAGATGGTAAGAACACGTAATACATCTACCGATGGACAGGGACCAGAGCCCCGGTGGCAACTATGGCTAGGGGTAGAGGTCGAGGTCGAGGTCGTGCTAGAGGCCGAGGCAGAGGCAAAGGTAGAGCTTAGTTTTGAGCTCGAGCAGCTACACCTGTTGTAGAACCTTAAGTGGATCTTCAGGACGAGGTTCCAGTTCAGAATGTACTAGTCAGACCAGTTCAGGTTCCGGAAGGATTCATAGCTACTCCAGTACTTCAGGACCCTCTAGTCCGTTTGGTGAGTCTTATGGAGGGCGTGACCCAGAATGGTACATTTCTAGCGGCACCAGTCGTCTCACAGGCTGGGGGAGGAGCATAAACTCCTACTACTCGCGCTCCAGAGCAGATGGCTCCCCAAAATCAGGCAGCAGCAGCCCCGCCAGTTGGGGTAGTTCAACCAGTTGTTGCAACACAAATCGGTGATAGGCCCGCCATGTCTTTTGAGGCCTTATTAAAACTGGATAAGTTCACTTCCGTGGTATACCTTCTGAGGACCCACAAGATTATCTTGACTGCTGCCATGAGGTGCTGCGGAACATGGGTATAGTTGAGACCAATGGGGTTGATTTTTCTATACTTCAGATGATGGGTTCCGCTAAGAGGTGGTGGAGAGATTATACATTGACCAGACCAGTCGGATCGCCTGCACTTACCTGGGAGCAGTTCTTTCAGCTATTTCTGGAGAAGTTCATTCCTATCACACTGAGAGAGGATTACCGCAAGCAATTTGAGCATCTACAACAGGGCAGTATGACTATTACTTAGTATGAGTCTCGTTTTGTGGATTTGGCCCGTCATGCTCTCCTTTTACTACCTATTGAGAGAGATAGGGAGAGGAGGTTTATTGAGGGACTCACTTACCCTATCAGGCTTCAGATGGCCAAGGAGACCGGAAGCGAGATTTCTTTTCAGGCAGTTGCTAATGTCGCGAAGAGGATCGAGATGGTCCTTGCACAAGAGAGAGGACAGAGGTCTGATAAGAGGCCTCGTCAGTTCGGTGATTTTAGTGGTGCCTCGCCTAGAGGCAGGAGTAA
The DNA here is from genome assembly GCF_000715075.1 of Nicotiana tabacum. NCBI lineage: Eukaryota > Viridiplantae > Streptophyta > Magnoliopsida > Solanales > Solanaceae > Nicotiana > Nicotiana tabacum. Next base: position 51,777,358 of record NC_134083.1, read on the forward strand.
TTTTGGTAGGGGTTATCCTCCCAGACCGTTTCATTCAGCACTTCATGCATCTCCCGGTGCTTCAGGGAGTCACGGTCCTATTATGCCTTACTCTAGGCAACCAGCACTTAGTGCACATTCAGCTCCTATTAGTGCACCACCACTCTAGAGTCACTACAATAGTTATCCGGCCCATTCGGGTCAGCTTCAGCAGCCACGGCATCAGGATGGGTGTTATGAGTATGGGAACATTGGTCACATCAGGAGGTATTGCCCTAGGTTGGCGAGTAACAGATCTTGACAGGATTCTCGTGCCATCATACCGACACCGGTTGCTTCACCGCCTGCTCAACTATCTAGAGGTAGGGGTCAAGCAGCTAGAGGTAGAGGTTAGGCCATTAGAGGTGGAGGTCAAGCCATTAGAGGTGGAGGCCAGCCAGCCAGAGACCGTCCCATGGACGCAGTTCAGAGTGGTAGGGCTCAACCCAGATTTTATGCTTTTCCAGCTAGGCCTGAGGCCGAGTCATCTGATGTTGTGATCACAGGTATTATTCCAGTTTGCCATAGAGATGCTTCAGTTCTATTTGATCCAGGATCTACTTATTCCTATGTGTCCTCCTATTTTGCTTCATATTTGGTTGTGCCTAGTGATTCTCTGAGTGCTTCTGTGTGTGTATCTACGCCGGTGGAAGACTATGTTGTAGTAGATCATGTCTATCATTCGTGTGTGTTTACTATTGATAGTCTTGAGACTAGTGTGGATCTTCTACTTCTTGATATGGTAGATTTTGATGTCATCTTGGGTATGGATTGGCTATCACCTTATCATGCTATATTAGATTGTCATGCCAAGACAGTAACCCTAGCCATGTCGGGGTTACCTCAGATAGAGTGGAAAGGAACTTCTGGCCATTCTGCCAGCAAGGTTATTTCTTATATGAAAGCTCGGCATATGGTCGAGAAAGGGTGTCTAGCCTATTTGGCTTATATTAGCGATCCCAGCGCGGATGTTCCTTCTATGGACTCAGTACCAGTGGTTCATGAATTTCCAGAAATATTTCCTGCAGATTTGCAGGGAATGCCACCCGATAGAGATATTGACTTCTGTATTGATTTGGCTCCGGGCACTCAGCCCATTTCTATCCCACCATACCGTATGTCCCCGCTGGAGTTGAAAGAATTGAAGGAGCAGTTACAAGACTTGCTTGATCAAGGATTCATTAGACCCAGTGTCTCCCCCTAGGGTGCACCCATATTATTTGTAAAGAAGAAAGATGGTTCAATGCGAATGTGTATAGATTATCGGCAGTTGAACAAGGCTATTATCAAGAACAAATATCCCCTGCCAAGAATTGATGACTTATTTGATCAGCTTCAGGGTGCCAAGGTATTTTTGAAGATCGATTTGAGGTCTGGTTACCGTCAATTGAAGATTAGGGCATCTAATGTCCCTAAGACAGCTTTTCAGACTCGATATGGGCATTACAAATTCTTAGTGATGTCATTTGGGTTAACAAATGCCCCAGCAACATTTATGGATTTGATGAATCAAGTGTTCAAGCCCTATTTGGATTCTTTTGTGGTTGTATTCATTGATGATATCTTGATTTACTCCAGCAGTCGAGAGGAGCATGAGCAGCATCTTCGGAGTGTGCTTCAAACTTTGAAAAATAATCAGTTATATGCTAAATTTTCAAAATGCGAGTTTCGGTGAAGCTCAGTTGCTTTTTTGGAGCATGTTGTATCGGCATAAGGCATAAAGGTGGATCTTAAGAAGATTGAGGCTGTTTAGAATTGGCCTAGACCTACCTTAGTTACAGAGATTTGGAGTTTCCTGGGTTTAGCAAGTTACTATCGTTGGTTCGTGGAAGGGTTTTCATCTACAGCAAGCCCATTGACCAGACTAACCCAGAAATGTGTCCCATTCAGATAGTCAGACGAGTGTGAGTTGAGCTTTTAGAAGCTCAAAACCGCTTTGACTACGGCACTAGTGTTGGTATTACCCACAGGTTCAGGATCGTATACGGTATATTGTGACGCATCTCACATTGGGCTTGGTGCAGTATTAGTGCAAGATGGTAGGGTGATTGCATATGCGTCGCGACAGTTGAAAGTTCACAAGAAGAATTATCCTGTTCATGACTTAGAATTGGTAGCCATTGTTCATGCGCTGAAGATTTGGAGGCATTATCTCTACGGTGTCTCGTATGAGGTATTTACTGATCATCGTAGCCTTCAATATCTGTTCAAACAAAAAGATCTTAATTTGAGGTAGAGAAGATGGTTGGAATTGTTGAAAGACTATGATATCACCATTTTGTATCACCCAGGAAAGGTCAATGTGGTGGCCGATACTTTGAGTAGAAAGGTTGTGAGTATGGGCAGTCTTGCGTATATTCCGGTTGTTGAGAGGCCGTTATCTGCAGATGTTCAGACCTTGACTAATCAGTTTGTGAGTTAGATGTTTCAGAACCCAGTCGGGTTCTAGCTTGCACAGTCGCTCGGTCTTCTTTATATGAGCGCATCAAAGAGCGGCAGTATGATGATCCTCATTTACTTGTCCTTAAGGACATGGTGCGGCACAGTGATGCCAAACAGGTTACTATAGGGAAATATGGAGTTCTGCGAATGCAGGATCGTATTTGTGTGCCTAATATTGACGGGCTTCATGAATTAATTCTTGAAGAGGCACACGGTTCAAGGTATTCTATTCATCCAGGTACCGCCAAAATGTATCAAGATTTATGGCAATATTATTGGTAGAGGAGAATGAAAAAGGATATAGTTGCATATGTAGCTCGGTGTCTGAATTGTCAGCAAGTTAAGTACGAGCATCAAAGACATGGTGGTTTGCTTCAGAAGTTAGAAATTCCTGAGTGGAAATGGGAGCGTATCACTATAGATTTTGTTGTTGGACTCCCACGGACTCAGAGAAAATTTGACGCAGTTTGGGTCATTGTGGATAGGTTGACCAAGTCAGCACATTTCATTCCAGTGGCAGTTACCTATTATTCAGAAAGGTTAGCTAAAAATAACATTCGTGAGATTGTCCGCCTTCACGGTGTGCCCGTGTCTATTATTTCAGATCGAGGTACACAATTTACCTCACACTTCTATAGGGCTATACATCATGAGTTAGGCATGCGGGTTGAGTTGAGTACAACATTTCATCCACAGACAGACAGACAGTCAGAGCGCACCATTCAGATATTGGAAGATATGCTTCGCGCTTGTGTTATAGACTTTGGATTGGGATCAGTTCTTGCCACTTGCAGAGTTTGCTTATAATAATATCTACCAGTCAAGCATTCAGATGGCTCCATATGAGACATTATATGGAAGGCGATGTCGTTTGCCAGTTGGCTAGTTTGAACCGGGAGAGGCTCAGTTGTTGGCTACCGATTTGGTACATGATGCCTTGGATAAGGTCAAGATTATTCATGATCGACTTCGCACAACTCAGTTTAGGCAAAAGGGTTATGCCGACCGTAAAGTTCGTGCTATTGCATTCATGGTTGGAGAAAGAATATTGCTCCGGTTTTCACCTATGAAAGGTGTAATGAGGTTTGGAATGAAGGGCAAGTTGAGCCCTAGGTATATCGGACCCTTTGAAATTCTTGAAAGGGTGGGTGAGGTAGCCTACAGGCTTATATTACCACCTAGTTTATCAGTGGTTCATCCGGTGTTCCATGTGTCTATGCTCCAGAAATATCATGGTGATTCGCCCCATGTGTTAGATTTCAGCTCAGTCCAATTGGACAAAGATTTGACTTACGAGGAGGAGCCGGTGGCTATTCTAGCCTGGCAGGTCTGGCAGTTGAGGTCTAAGAGTTATCCTTCAGTTCGGGTACAATGGAGAGGTCAGCCGATAGAGGCGTCTACCTGGGAGTCCGAGTCGGACATGCGGAGTAAATATCCACACCTTTTCTCCAGCTCAGGTACTTTTTCTAACTCCGTTCGAGGACGAACGTTTGTTTTAGAGGTGGAGAATATGATGACCCAAGGTGTTATCTTTAAATTTAATAAGTAATTCTATGTTCTAAGACCTCGAAAAGCACTATTTATCATTCCTCGACTTGCATGCGCAATCCGTATAATTTTTCGGAAAGTTTTTGTGTGAAAAATAGATTAAAAGGTGAAATAGTGCTTTAAAACTCAACTGAGTTGACTTTGGTCAATATTTTGAGCAAACGATCTTGGATCAGTATTTTGACAATTTCAGTAGGTCCGTATCATGATTTGGGACTTGTGCGCATGCTTGGAATCGAATTCCGAGGTTCCTAACCCGAGATATGGAATTTTGATGAAAAATTAAAAGTTTGAAAGCTTAATGATTTTTAAGAATTTACTGATGTTGGATTTATTGACACCGGGTCCGTATTTTAGTTTCGGAGCCCGGTATAGGTCCACTATAATATTTATGACTTGTCTGCCAAAATTGGTGAGAAACAGAGTTGATTTGATGTGAATCGGATATCTGGTTGTGAAAATATAAGTTTTAATGTTTTCTTAAAAATTTCATTTGATTTGGTGACCGATTCGTAGTTTTAGGTATTATTTTGGCGATTTGATCATGCGAGCAAGTTCATATGATATTTTAGGACTTGTGTGCATGTTTGGTTTGGAGCTCCGAGGGCTCGGGTGAGTTTCAGATAGGCTACGGGTGTTTTGAAACTTTGGAAAAATCTAGTATTTCCAGTTCTGGTTTCCTTCTATGCGATCGCGTAACTGTGTCCGCGGTCGCGAAGGCTTAATGGTCACAGATGAAATTTGTACTATGCGATTGCATAGTAAGGTCCGCGATTGCACAGTTGCAGCAACTAAGTCACTGCGAACGCGAGGGCCAAGCCGTGTTCGCAAAGAAGGAATGAGGCAGAAGCTGAAGCACAAATTTTGTGCTACGCGATCGCACACGGTAGTCCGCGATCGCGGAAGGCTGAGAAGCTGTGCTTCGCTTTCGCGTAGAGCAAAAGCTGGGCAACCTAAAAATGTGCTTCGCGATCGCGAAGCATTGTACGCGATCGCATAGGGTAAAAACGTGGGCAAACACAACTTAAGTTTTGTAAATGAGAATTTCGACCCATTTTCTATCATTTTCGATTTTGAGCTCGGGTAAGACAATATTTGGGCTATTTTTACGGAAAAACATTGGGGTAAGTGTTCCTTATCTTATACTGATTATATTTCATGGTTTCATATTCATTTACATCATGAATCCGTGAATTTATGGAAGAAAATTCAGATTTTTATAAAATCTTCCAAAAATGTAATATGAAGATTTGAAAGCCAATCCGATGTCGGAATTTGATAATTTTTGTATGGTTGGACTCTTCTCGAAATGTGTGTTCGAATTTCGTAAGTTTTTTCTAGATTCGAGACATGGGCCCCACTGTCAATTTTTAAAGTGAATTTTGGATTTTATCCGAAAAATTAGTAAATTCATATGGAATTAATTCCTATGATTCGTATTGAGTATATCGAATTGTTTGTAAATAGATTTGAAGCTTTTGGAGATAAATTTAAAAGGAAAAGATGTGGTCGAGTAATTGATTGAAATTACAAAGCGAGGTAAGTGCCGTGGTTAACCTTGACTTGAGGAAATAGAACCCTTAAATTATTTGTTATGTGAAATGCATGTGAACGACGTATAGGCAAGGTGATGAGTGTCTATACGTCGTCAAATTAATTGTTTGCATAATTATTGGAAAATCCTAAATTTGTTTTAATACACGAATTAATTGTTATGATAATTTTTTCTCTCCTATTCTTTGTTAAATATCAATTCTTGAATTCTTGCAATGATTGCTACATGCTGATTTGATTTATGTGCATTAGTAAACTGCCTATTTTCTCCCTGATTTTCATAATAAATTGCTATTTGTCATTATTTATTTCATAATTAAATCGTAATTATTGTATGCTTGTTGTCTTAAATTTTTTTATATTAATTATTGCATTTATTGTTGCAATTTCTTCTATAAGAATTAGTAAATGGATATATTGGGGGATCAGGTTGCACGCCGCAATAGACTTATTAAAAGTCCATATTGGGGGATCGGGTTGCACGCCGCAAGAGACTTGTTTAAAAGTTCATATTGAGGGATCGGGTTGCTCGCCGTAACAGACTTATTTAAAAGCCTATATATATTTGATTAAAATAAATATATGGGAGGATTGAAAAATGAATATGTTGTGGAAGCGGGTTGCAGCTGCAACAGAAATTGATTGAAATAATAATTGGTTATGATTGCTGAGTTGGCTTCAACTATTAGAAATGAGTTACCTGATTTAATTCTATTATTATGGTTATTACTATTATTGCGTCCATGTTAATGTAAGTGACCTGCCTTAGCCTCGTCACTACTTCGTCGAGGTTAGACTCGACACTTACCAGTACATGGGGTCGGTTGTACTGATATTACACTCTGCACTTCTTGTGCAGATTTCGGAGTTGGTCACAGCGGCGTACCATAGACTTGCTCGAATTTTAGCTACTCAGAGGAGACTTGAGGTATAACTGCACATCGTCCGCAGTTCTGAAGTCCCTGTCTATCTTATTTTAGCTGTGTGTTTGCTTTCAAACAGCTTTATTTTATTCAGACATTTATTTGTATTATTCTAGAAGCTCGTGCACTTGTGACACCAATTATGGGATGGTATTTAGACATCGTTATTTTAATGGATTATTTACTACATTTTAGACTTTACTTCCGCATTTGTTTCTTTGTTATTAATAAATTTAAAATTTATTTTAAAATGGATAATATTATTCTAATATTGGCTTGCCTAGCAAGTGAAATATTAGGCGCCATCACGGTCCGAAGGTGGGAATTTCGGGTCGTGACAACGGTGTATAACAATATTTTTCTTGTAAAGTCATATCAGATGAAGCAGAACTTGCAGCTATTATTTTTAGTTTAAAAAATTAGGTGGACGACTATTTGGATTAATTCTTCAAGCAATTTTAAGGGCAACTTATATTATAAGTAAATAGGAAGATGAAAAAGTAGGATGATAAAATTGTTTTGGAAACTCTAAAATATCAAAATATATGTTGTACATTCCAAATGAACGAGTATATTCTATCCAAAATAGAATTAGTAGTATTTCAATGGGCAGTAGAAGGAATATTGTAGGTTTGGGAGCCTAAACTGAAGTACAAAATAAGTTGGTGTGTCCGAAAGACACGCTTTTAAACTTCATTGGTAAAACTAAAAAGGCAAAAAAGTAAAGGGAAGCTTCCGGTGCATCAGTGTGTCCCCTGATTTGAGAGCGAAAAATTAAGACAGTTTCAATTTCCTCTTCCAGATCTAACGCTCACCATACTCACACAGTCACACGCACACACAGAGAAAAGAGAGCAATAGATTCATTGATTAATCGATTGAAGTTCAGAAAATTGACGAAGTATTAATATTGATTTTAGATGAAGCTATTGAAGCTGGCATTTTTAGTTGCTTTGGCATCTGGACTTGGAGCTATTCTCATCTACATCACTGGTCTCTCCTCTCCACGTGCGTAGATAAATCATTTACCCGTTCTTTTATTCGCACCAAAATATAGGAAAAAAACTTACTATTTAATTGTGCACCGACTTGTGAATGTGAATGAAGTGATAAAATTTGTTCGTTATATGTGTAGATGGATCATATCATGTCTCGGATGAGGATTTGGAGGCATTGCGAACTCTACAGAGTGGTTTTCAGAAGTGCGTGGTGAGTTGGACTTTTTTTTTTTTTTTTTTGGTTATGCGATTTCAATTTTGATATGGAAGTTTGTTCTCATTGCTCTAATGAAGCTTTAAAGTATCTGAATTGTCAAATGCATAGGTGAACTTCTATTTTGTGCACTTTTTTTCGTACTGCATTGTGGGGACGCTAGAAAATGAAGGAATTTTGGCTTCATGGATATATTACTGTTTAATTACTACTAACTTAGATCGGGATGCTAAAAACTTAGCATCTTTTAACGTCTTTTAAATAATATTTCATGTTAAATTACGGTACAAAGATCAGAACTAGTAGCTTGCTCTTTTAGGCAGTAGGCTAATATTGGTTTAGCTTGGGTCAGTGTTTGTTACCTCTCTGTATGTTTTCTGATATCATTAGTTTAAATATGTCTGTAGCATTTTCTTCTTGATTGAGTATGTGGAATGACATTCTTCATAAGTTTAAGATAAAAGCTGAAGAATAATATTTTTCTAAGCAAGCAAAAGTTTTCATTAATGCCCAAAAGGAAAGCACTAAGATAGTGCTGGTCTTTTCAAAAGAGAACCAGCCTTTCACGATCAGCTTTCTTGTAATGCACCTATGGGATCTACCAAACTATTCTCATAAAACATAATGTAATTTACGCCAGAGAGCTAAAATACTAAAACACTTAAAAGTATGTACAGTCGCAGGATTTCCTTAAAAATATCTCTGGGATCTTTCATTCACAAAACCCAAGCAATGCAGGCTGGTATTTTCTCCACATCCCTTTCAATTTTATCTGAACTTACATCCATCTCCACATCAAAATAAGTCGGCATCACTCATTCAACTCGATAAATTTGAGAAACAGTTCCCAAAATTGCGCTGCCACAGGGAAATGCAAAAAGGTGGTCATTTATGTGCTCCACACTTTCAAGTTTTTGCTTTAAAAAACAGTGCAGAATGCAGAAGATAGAGAGGAGAGATTTTCAGATCCGAAGCCGAAGCCGAGCCGAGCTAGCGACGACGACGGCGCGAGACTTGCTCTCTTCTCAACTCTTTAAGAGCTAAAAGAAGTGCTTCTATATACAAGCACACAATTTTTCCTCTTCCTATCCAATGAGGGACAAAGTTCCTTTGTAAAAGGGACTAATTCAAAATTTTATTTTCCTTCATTTCTTTTCCCAGCATTTTTGTTTTAATTGATAAAACCCAACAATCCCCCACATGAATGGGGAATGGCTATTCGGAAAAAACATGCATGAAAAAACTATGTGATTCGCAAGTAAGGATTAATCTCATTTGGATAAGTAGGTTTCCCTTTGAACTTTCCGTAGTGAACATATATCGGATATACTCGATCAATCGGTAGATTTGATATCTTTGAACCGTCGAACTTTAGTGTATACCTAGACAACCATACGTCACACAATCAACCCTTAACCGTCTTGGTTCTCATTCTTGTGTTCATTAACATCGCCTGGTTTCATAAGTGCGTAGAGAACTGGCCTTACAAAATTTTTCTTGAAGCGGCTTACACTTCACACTTACATAGGTGATTCCTAAACGTGTTATCCTGTAGATACACTATTTGATATACCCCGTATCAAACTTAGAAACCATTAAAAAGCTTTAACGCTTTATCCTTGTTACTGAACATTGTCTTCATCATGAGAATGGACCAAAATTTTATTTGACAATGTTTAACCGTCACTAATGACTTTGTTTGATCTCCTTGAACCTAGATCTTGGATCTCCAGTCTCCTAGGTAGAGTTACTGCCACAGTGACTTGTCCTTGGCCATAGTCCCATTCCCTTTGATGACTTCTCAACCGCCTCTCTAGTTAGGCCTTTTGTAAACGAATCTGATACATTATCTTTTTGACTTTACATAGTCAATTGTGATAATTCCACTAGAGAGTAGTTGTCTAACGGTATTATGCCTTCGTTGTATCTAATGAGATTTCCCGTTATACATAACGCTCCCAACCCTTCCTATTGCCGCTTGACTGTCACAATTTATGTATATAGGTGCCAAAGGTTTGGACCAAAATGGAATATCTTCCAAGAAATTCCGGAGCCATTCAGCTTCTTCACCGACCTTGTCTAAAGCTATAAACTCAGACTCCATTGTAGAGCGGGCGATGCATGCCTGTTTGGACGACTTCCCAGACACTGCTCATCCACCAATGGTAAAAACGTATCCACTTGTGGATTTTGATTCTGTTGATCCGGTGATCCAATTTGCATCACTATATCCCTCAATAACTGCGGGATAAATATTATAATGCAATGCATAGTCTTGGGTATATTTCAAATACCCCAAAACTAGTTTCATTGCTATCCAATGAGCTTGGTCGGGATTACTTGTATATTGACTAAGCTTACTTATCGCACAAGCTATATCAGGTCGTGTACAATTCATAATGTACATCAAACTTCCCAACACTCGAGCATATTCCAATTGAGACTTGCTTTGACCTTTATTCTTTACAAGAGTATGGTTTAAATCAATTGGCGTTCTTGCAACTTTAAAGTCCAAATATTTGAACTTTTCAAGTACCATTTTAATATAATGAGATTGAGACAAAGCTAGACCTTGGGGAGTTTTAAGGATCTTAATTCCCAAAATTAAATCAGCAACCCCTAAGTCTTTCATATCAAACTTACTAGTAAGCATGCGCTTAGTCAGTGTTGTGAAGAGCGTGAAGCGAGAAAAAGCGACAAGCCTCTTTTCGCTTAAAGCGAGAAGCGAAGCGCTCGCTTTTTGAAGTGAAGCGGAATTTAAAAAGAATATTAAAATAAATACTGCATAGACAACACATGTAACTGTAAGCAAATGTTCAATACTTCAATGTAAAAACTAAAGAGTAGCATAAATTAAAGCACAAAATGAGCATATTATTCTTCTACAAGATTGTCAAATTCTTGTATTCCACTATCATTATTGTATTGCTCGTCATCTTCTTCAACTTCTTCTTCATCAACTACGAAAAAGGGCAGTATAACTGAAACGAAAAAATGGGCAGCATTTCAGCTTTTTTATCACTAAAACAGTGCAAGAAAATGAAGAAGAAGAAGAGAAGAATGAGAAAGAAGAACTGAAGGGAAAAAAAATTCGCCAGCATTTCGCTGCTATTTGGACGCTGAAACAGTAAAAGAAAAAGAAAAAGAAGAAGAAGAAGAAGGAGGAGGAAGAAGAAATCACATACCTGGACTAAACTTGATGATCTTGAAGTTAAAAAGTGTAGAAAACTTGGAACCCTAGTCGCCTCTTTCTTTCTCTGCTGCTGGTGGTCGATATGTTTTAATAAAAAAATAGCTTTTTTAATTAAAAAGGTTGGCAGCCCTTTAAAACAGAGAAACGCTCGCTTCAGTCGCCTCGCTTCGCATCGTCGCTTCTCGCTTTTTAGTGGGAAGCGACCGTTTTTGAATACCTGCTACGCTTCAGATAGCAGAAGCGGTGGTTGGGTCGCTTCGCTTCGCTTCTCGCTTTAAGCGAGGAAGCGCCCGCTTTTCACAACACTGCGCTTAGTAGCATTTATGTTAGCAATGTCGTTACTCATTATCATTCTAAACCCTTTAACAACTAATCTTGCCTTATATTTGTCAATAGTACCATCAACTTTCATTTTCCTTTTGAAAATCCACTAAGAACCCAAAGGTTTGTTTCCTGAAGGAAGATCAACCAATTTCCAAGTATGATTACTTAATATGGATTCTATTTCACTATTGACTGCTTCTTTCCAATATTGTGCTTCCGAGGAAGGCATTGCTTCTTTGAACGTTTGAGGCTCATTTTCCAACAAGAATGCCAGAAAATCTGGTCCAAAGGAAGTAGTTGTCCTTTGACGTTTACTACGTCTTAGATTTTCCTCATTAAAAGTACTTTCCTTTGCTTCTTCCCGAGGTCGCTTAGATTTTTCACTAGACGACTCACATTCCCTTTTATACGGATAAATATTCTCAAAGAATTCAACATTATCTGATTCAATTACCGTATTAATATGATTGTCGGGATTTTCTGATTTATGAACCAGAAAACGATATGCCTTACTATTTGTTGCATATCCTATGAAGACGCAATCAACGGTTTTTGGTCCAATCTTTACCCTTTTGGGTTTAGGGACTTGCACTTTAGCCAAACACCCCCACACTTTAAAATATTTTAAGTTGGATTTTCTTACTTTTCATTTTTCTTATGGAATGGATTGTGTTTTTATATGGGGAACTCGATTGAGTATTCAGTTAGCTGTAAGAATAGCTTTCCCCCCAAGTTCTGAGGTAAACCAGAACGTATTAACAAGGCATTCATCATCTCCTTTAGCGTTCTATTTTTTCTTTCCGCAATTTCATTAGATGGCAGTGAGTAATGGGCAGTTGTTTGGTGAATAATGCCATGTTCCAAACATATTTATTCGCTACCCATATCACTTTTTATCATTTTGATCTTTTTGTTTAGTTGCGTTTCAACTTTATTTTTGTATTGCTTGAATGCATCAATCGCTTCATCTTTACTATTAAATAAGTAAATATAGCAATATCTAGTATTGTCGTCAATAGAAGTTATGAAATACTTTTTCCCACCGCGAGGTGGTATTGACTTCATGTCGCAAATATCTGTGTGAATTAAGTCTAAAGGATTTGAATTCCTTTCAACTGACTTATAAGGGTGTTTAACATACTTTGATTCCACACATATTTGACATTTCGAGTTATTGCATTCAAACTTAGGCAATACTTCCAAATTAATCATTTTTCGCAAAGTTTTGAAGTTGACGTGTCCTAAACGTTCATGCTATAAATTATTTGACTCAAGCAAGTAAGAAGAAACTGAAATTTTATTCATATTCAATGGCAATTACATTGAGTTTTGAAAAGGTCCTCAGTAAGGTAACCTTTTCCTACATACATTTCATTCTTACTAATTACAACCTTGTCAGAAACAAAAACACACTTAAAGCCGTTCTTGACTAGAAGTGATGTCGAGACTAAATTCTTCCGCATTTCAGGAACATGAAGGACATCGTTTAGAGTCACAATCTTGCCGGAAATCATCTTCAAAGCTATCTTGCCCGTTCCTTCAATTTTTGTAGTAGCGGAATTTGCCATAAAAACTGTCTCGTCGGGACCAGCGGGAGCATAAGGAGCAAACAACTCCTTGTTAGCACAAACATGACGAGTAGCCCCAGAATCAATCCACCATTCTCTAGGATTTCCGACCAGGTTGCATTCAGAAAGCATGACACACAAGTCGTTTATTTCGTCATTCTTCTCAATCATGTTTGCTTGGCTTTTCTTCTTGTCCTTCTTTGGTGCACGACAGTCAACAGCCTTGTGTCTAACCTTTCCACAATTGTGGCAATTAACTTTAAACTTCTTTTTGCTTGGGTAATTCTCTTTTTGCTCGTTGAAGCTTCCTCAACAATATTTGCACTCATTATTGTTGAATTTTCACGAGACTTTTTTTCTACAGTCTTGTTGTCCTCTTCAATCATTAGCAAATAATAAGGTCTTCCAACGTCATCTCCTTGCGCTTATGTTTCAAGTAGTTTTTACGGTCCTTCCACATTTGAGGCAACTTTTCAATAAATGCCGCAACTTGAAACACTTCATTTATGACCACACCTACAATCATAAATTTAGAATTAATAATATAATCAATATCTTTAATAAAAATATTGATTCGATTTATACCTTCGGCAAGGAGGTCATGAACGATGACTTGCAGTTCTTGAACTTGAGTTATGACAGACTTACTGTCAACCATTTTAAAGTCCAAGAATTTTGCGGCAACAAACTTTAAGTCCAGCATCTTCCATCTTGTACTTCTTTTCAAGAGCGTTCCACAACTCTTTCGAAGTTTCCATGACACTGTAAACGCTGTACAAGCCATCTTCCAAACAACTCAATATATAATTTTTGCACAAGAAGTCAGAATGCTTCTATGCCTCCGTGACCACAAACCGCTCATTAGCCGGAGTTTCTTCTCCGAAGATTGGAACGTCCTCGCTTATAAAGCGCTGCAAACTAAGTGTGGTCAGGTAGAAGAACATTTTCTACTGCCAGCGCTTGAAGTCCACGCCGGAAAAGTTTTCGGGCTTTTCTGCCGGTGCCATCGCCGGCGCAGGCGTTCTGCGACTTGAAGATGCAGTAGCCATTGCAACAGTAGTCGTCCCAACAGAACCATTTTGTTATTCCGTACTTGTTGTCATTTTTCTGTAAAAGAAATTGACACAAACAGAATTAGTATCTCGGTGAAGTTTTTATATCTTCAAACCGAATACAAACAACCGAGTAGAAAATCACAAGGATTTTAATCTCGGATTGAGTAGAAAGTCACAAAGACTTTAATCTCAAACTGGAGTAGAAAATCCGAAGATTTTAATCTCCAAAACGGGAGTAGAAAATCACTTGGATTTTAGTTTCCCAAACCAGAAAGTAAGATTAACACAGAAATAAATATTAAATTCCTTAAGCTTGTTAGTAATGTGTATTCAAAACCAGAAAATCAGAAGATGTTAGTTTAAGAAAACAAAGATAGAAAATTCTGAGCCCACAAGTTTCTTGTATGTCCTTAAGGAATTTAATCCCCTCACAGTTGCCCAAGGTTTCAGATTAATTCATCCCAGGATAGAATGGAATAACTATTATGTGATAGCGGCACTTCAAATCACAGAACTTTGGCGAACTCAAATGGCGGAGCAAATCACACAAAATGCTTAAGTTTTTGCTTTGAAAAACAGTGCAGAATGCAGAAGATAGAGAGGAGAGATTTTCAGATTCGGTGGTGGAAGTATGAGGCTGAGCCTCTATATTTATAGCCAACAAAGTTGAGTCCCAACAGGTGCAAAGGTGCCTGTTCGTTTGAAGAGGTATCTATTCTGACATAAAACTTTGAATTACTGTTAAAAATATTAGGAAAGGAAAAATTATCAAAATAATTATTAAAAATTTCCAAAATAACATTTTTCGCGCAAAAATATGAGGAAAGGAAATATTAAATGACAGAAAAGGAAAATAAATTTGGTCCAAAAAATTATCAATCAATTTTATCAATTGACCGAACCCAAATCCGAATAGCCGAAGCCGAGCGAGCGACGACGACGACGCGAGGCTTGCTCTCTTCTCAACTCTTTAAGAGGTAGAAGGAGTGCTTCTATATATAAGCACAAGAATTTTCCTATTCCTAGAGAAGTTTGGAATGGAGTCCTAGAGAAGTTTGAAAAGAGGCTTGCAACTTGGCAAATGCAATACCTCTCCATGGGTGGCCGGTTTACTTTAATCAATAGTGTACTGGACAGTCTTCCCACATACTGTGTCTTTGTTCCCAATTCCAACCTCAGTCCTAAAGCAAATGGACAAACTTAGAAGGAAGTTCTTATGGGAAGGGTGCAGCAAAACACACAAATTTCCACTAGTGAAATGGCTCAAGGCAACACAACCAAAATTCAAAGGAGGCTTGGGCATCAGGGATCTACAAGTACACAACAAAGCTATGCTCTTAAAATGGCTTTGGAGATATGGACAGGAGGAATCTAGGCTATGGAAGGACATCATAGTTGCTAAATATGGAGCACACAACCACTGGTGTTCCAAGAAAACCAACGCTCCTCATGGAGTTGATCTATGGAAGAACATCAGCAACCACGGGTATGAATTCTTCCAAAATGCAACTTTCAAAGTTGGGAATGGAACTAGTATTAAGTTTTGGAAGGATAGATGGTTCGGAAATACACCTTTGAAAGACATGTTTCCCAGTATGTATCACATTGCCTTGAACAAAGACTCCGATGTTGCTCAAAATAGAGACAATGGCACCTGGTGCCCACTTTTCAGAAGAAATTTGCAAGATTGGGAGGTCAACAGCCTACTCACAATGTTAAGCTCCCTAGGTCACAACATCGAAGATCAACAGCCTGACAAACTTATTTGGGGAAATTCTAAGAGAGGCAAGTACACAGTCAAAGAAGGATACATTCACCTCTGTGACCAGAATCCAATAATAGATAACTGGCCATGGAAACATATCTGGAGAACTAAAGTGTCTACCAAGGTGACTTGCTTCACATGGTTGTCTCTAAATGGGGCCTGTGTCACTCAAGGCAACTTAATCAAGAGGAACATCACACTAGTTAATAGATGCTACATGTGCCAACAACAGTCAGAAAGTGTAAACCACCTATTCCTTCACTGCTCAGTTGCAAAAGAAATTTGGAACTTCTTCTACACTATCTTTGGTCTGAAATGGGTTATGCCACAATCAACAAAGCAAGCTTTTGAAAGTTGGTATTTTTGGAGAGTTGGCAAATCCATTAGAAAAATCTGGAAAATGGTGCCGGCTGCAATTTTTTGGTGTATTTGGAAAGAAAGGAACCGAAGATGTTTTGATGGCATATCAACTCCACTCTACTCCCTCAAGGCTGCATGTTTAGTTAACTTATTTAGCTGGAACTATCTCACCCCGGAACTATCTCACCCCTGATAATAGTGCTGATACTTTTGTGGATTTCATTAGCTCCCTGATAGTGGCATAGGCTTTTGTAAATGGAGCTAATTACCCTATCTCTTTTGTACTCTTTGCATCTTCTTGATGCCCTTTAATGAAACTAATTAACTTCATCAAAAAATTTTCCTCTTCTTATCCAATGAGGGACAAATTACTTTGTAAAAGGGACTAATTCAAAATTTTATTTCCCTCCATTTCTTTTCCCACCATTTTTCATTCACACCTCTTTTATTTTAATTGATAAAACCCAACATAATGTACATCAGCTTTTAGATCTTTATGATCAGTTGACAACATATTTGTTCAGAAATGTTTGTTGTATTTGCTAACTTTAAAGTGATGCAGAGTGCAAATGGATTAGGTTTACAAGCTGTGAGTGGCAGGGACAATTGTGAGGTTATAATGAGGTTTCCCAGTGAAACAGTTCCAAAGTGGGTAAGTTTATTTTTCGCGCACTGCAACCATCCTCTCGCCCCCCACCCCCCAAAAAAAAAAAAAATTCCATGTTTCTCTGTCCTAGCTACCATGCTAGTATAATAATCTTCTTCATTATTAAAATTCTGACACATCAAAAGTCTAATCCTCTTTCTTGCACAAGAACTTAGATTGTCCCTCTCTCACTCGATACTTATTTCATAAAGTGCAACTTGCAAATAGTTGCTGAATATCCTCAGCTAATAACTAACCACCTTTTTTTGTTCCACATCTAATAGAAAGATCCAAAAACGGGAGAACTTGAGGGCTTGTCATATGAGCTGAATTTATGTGAAGCTGTGGCTACTTGGGAACAGGTCACTAAGTTTTTCACTTGACTACAGGATTTAATTTGTACTATTTGTGTTATTATTGAAATTAAAGTGTTCTGCTTCTCCAGCTAGAGCATTTGCTTGAAGCTGGCTTACCTAATATTTACAGCTTGTGTATTGTTTTACATACAACAATTGATTTAAATACAGTGGGATGATTGCTCAGGTGAGGAACAGTACCACAGTACTCACTAAAGAGTACATTGATGCTCTACCAAATGGATGGGAGGACTATGCATGGCGGAGGATTAACAAGGGAGTACTCCTGTAAGCGTGATCTCGCTTTTGACCATATGGTTCTAGATATTGTTGGTACTATCACATAGAATTTCTTAAATATATATGGCATAACTAGTTGCATAAACATGAACGGAATGATTGAATTTTTCTTCAACCAGGCAAACACACTGCGGACACTTGTCCTTCTAATGTAATACATTATGTTGCTAACTTTTTTGATCAGTAAAGGATATTTCATTAATAGCAAAAACAACGCAAAGAAAGTGCTGGAATATTTACATCAGAATCATTCAGCAGGCGGTAAAAGGCAAAAGGGCCAGACTAGCTCTAAGCCATAAACATCACCTGTCCATGTAATGATGCTATAACTTCTAGCATAGATTCAGCCACATCTTTAAACTCCATTTTGCATGGGAAAAAAAGACAATTAATTTTGTCTCTAGACTAGATTATAATGACCCTCGAAGCACCTCTGGTTCCTCTCTTCTCGTAAAGCCCACCAAATACATGCAGGAATTATGTTCCACTTCTTCAAAATTTGTTTGTCCTTGCTTTTTCTGAACCAGCAATATAGTAGCTCATAAGTAGTCTTTGGCATTACAACTGTAGCCCCAACGTACCAAAAAATAGCTGCCAAAATAGGTGGGAACAGTGTAGAAATAAGTGATCAACACTTTCACTCTCTTTATGTTGTTAACTTCTTGATCTAATATAACTGAAATCTTCTATGTGATCTTATAGCAGTGTGCAATGTGTAATTGTATATCATAGGATTGTTGAATCTTAATGTAAGGCAAAAGTCTTAATGTAAGGCAAAAGTTCTTCAATCTTTGATGAAGAACTTGAAGATTACGTGAACGTCACCTTCCTGTAACTAAAGAATCTGGGTGTGTGCTGATTTTAGCGGACGCGTCACTTTTCTGGTGCAGGAACCGATGTGAAAATAGAACTCTTTGCATGGAAAAGCTCTCTCTTGTACTTCCAGAAAGACCACCATTAGTTCCAAGGCAGTATGGTCGATGTGCTGTTATTGGCAATTCAGGAGATCTTCTGAGAACAAAATTTGGCGATGAGATTGATGGCTATGAAGCTGTTTTCAGGGAAAATGGAGCACCGATACAGGTTTTGCGATCTTATCAACTTTTCCTTTTCACTTGATTTTGTGTACCCTTAACACCTCCCTTCTTTATTGTTTTCACAGAACTACACAGAGTTTGTGGGCTCCAAAAGTACATTTCGCCTTCTTAATAGGGGTTCTGCTAAAGCTCTTGACAAAGTAGCAGAGTTGTATGGTATTGGCACCATTCGACTTGTTGTAGGGTTTGATCTTTTATTACAATCATGCTAAAAATCTTAAATTCTACAGACAAAGGAAAGGAGGTGCTGATAGTCAAAACAACTATACATGACATCATGAACAAGATGATTCGGGTGAGTACTTTCTTCTGCATTTGATATGCATGGACTTGTAAAATATCTTTTTGTTTTGCATGATGTGCATTGACTTAGACTATATTAAAGAACCGTCTACCGATGGAGGAAGTAAGAAAATATGTTCCATGAAAGTTCAGTATTTGGTCTGGATCCTGGTGCACCTAACAAACCCATGCCCAATGTTAACCTGCGTGATTATCCATGTTGATATGATAATGGTTAACTATTATCCCCAAGCTTATCTTGTGGTAAGGGGTTGCTTGTTAGAAGACTGAATGTGTATTTTTCTCGTAGCAAAACAGAGAAGAACAAACTTATTTGTCTGGACGGTTTGGTAGGAAATAGATATGTTATATGGTTACAGAAAAGAAGATATAAAACAAATGGAGTGTTTAGTTTTGCATCCCAAAGAACTGAGAGTGTCAGTCATGTGGTGTAACTACATCGAAATTCTGCAATGTCGAATGCAAGCACAAGTATAATCATAACACTGACTGTACATCCAAGCTGACCTGTGTGCTGCTATTTGGGAAGCTCTATCTTCTAAGTCAAATCTATAGTGAGTTATTTCTTATATCTTGTTTGGGAAGACGTTTTCCTTTTGAAACAAAACAAAAATCAGAATTTTGTACTGCTTGTTATTCTATAGCTAGTATATCCACTCCAAAGCGTCTTGCCTTAAACTAGATATATCTTTCGCCATATGATACAATATAGCTGTTTCTCAGGCAGACTGGAAATTATTTATTTACACCTTCCTGTGTGGTATGTCTTTCTGTAGGAAGTTCCAATTCTCAACCCAGTATATCTCATGTTGGGTGCATCCTTTGGTTCTGCAGCAAAAGGAACTGGACTAAAGGCTCTAGAATTTGCCCTTTCCATCTGTGATACTGTCGATATGTATGGTTTTACAGTTGATCCAGGCTATAAAGAATGGTAAGATGAAGCTAAAACAGCTTATATCAGATTCCTTTTTTCTAAATATTCTAGAACATAGTGACCAGATCTTCATGTCCAGCATACCTGATCAGACAGTGTTTGTATCATCTCAGGACTAGATATTTTTCAGAGTCTCGGCAAGGTCATACACCTCTGCAGGGAAGGGCATACTATCAAATGATGGAATGCCTAGGGGTTAGTAATAACTGCTTTTATAAAGATGCTAATCTGTTTCCTTTTCACCAAATAGTGGCTTTCCTGTTGATGTCATCATCACTTAAGTTATTACGATAAATCTAAGGGTGGGAAGTTGGCCATATTATGATGAAAAGTATAGTTAACTGCTTAACGTTAATTATCAAAGAAGAAAGTAAGCACACTTATCACAGAAGAGACCGAGCATGGAGATCTCAGATTTTTCTGTAACACATTTTCACATACATCGGCCTTGTAGATACATCCCGGAGAAACACTAAAATCATACTTCTAACTTGAGAAACAGTCATGAGAGAATTAATAACAAGCATTTCCAGCTGTTATTTTTTTTTTCTTTCACGGTATTATGAATTTCCTTCATTGATAAATTGCACATCTAACTTTTATCAAAATTTTAAAGCTTATTAAAATCCATTCCCCTATGCGAGCGGATCCAAATCGTGTTGTGAAGTGGTTACCCAGCCGCAGCTCAATCACTGCTGCCCGAATTGCATCAGAGAAATTGCTGAGGTAAATGATCATATTTCCTGCTGCCGCAATAACATTTACTTCAACGTCAAGAAATCCACATCCCAATGTACTCTCAAATTTCTTTATTCAAATTGTTTGACAATTTCATTTAAGCTCGGTCTGCTTGTCTCTATAGGAGGGTCGGAGCTGGATCGACCAATCTTTTGGCTACATGTTCCATCATTAAGAAACAGAAAGGAAAGAATGTGGACATGTCAACCCTTAGAAGAGCAGCCGGTGAACATCACAAATATGTCAAAGGCACAACAATGTATCCTTTGGAGCACAATCCAGGACATGGCCAACTCTGCACAGTTACCAACAAATTGATAATCAGAAAACTGAA
Source organism: Nicotiana tabacum (assembly GCF_000715075.1). Classification (NCBI taxonomy): domain Eukaryota; kingdom Viridiplantae; phylum Streptophyta; class Magnoliopsida; order Solanales; family Solanaceae; genus Nicotiana; species Nicotiana tabacum. The sequence continues at coordinate 51,798,028 of NC_134083.1, forward strand.
CTAACACTAAGATCATTAGACCAGATTTCAGCGTTATTCTGTGAAAAGTGCCTTGCGTGCCTTGGGAAGATGGCCTGCTAATATTCTTTTATGTGCATTTCTTGACCGCTCAACCGTCTTGAGAGTTCGCAGCGCTTGAGACCTGAATGTTGAACACAAGGTTGGTTTAAGCCTTATTGACAGGCACGTGGAAGGTTATGGTGACTCTTACCAAATTACACGACATGAGTTTTCCATTTATTTTTATGTACTCTTTTGGTGGCTTCTATGGACAGATTATTTTCTTTTTCAAGTTTAACTCTCTCAAATGTATATCAGGTATCATCTCTCTTCTACGAGTAGTTGTTTGTTTTTAGCATGAAATGAAGAAGTCAAGCAGTAATTGGCATTATTTTATGGATTAGAAAATTTAGGATCCTTGTCCATTTAATTGATGGTGTCTTTCGGCAACAAAACTTCATTTTGAGATATAAAATTCATATTTTTGTTCTTTTTCGGTTTTTTTCTTTCCCCTTTCCTGTTTCAAAACATACATCATTGGAGTCCTTGAATTCTATTTTCAATGAGCAGCGAGGGCAATGGCTCATACCACTTATCTGACGTATATAGTTGGAAGATATCCGATATCCTCTTCTGAATGAGAAGCCAGAAATGAACAAGGTTGCCATTTTTATTTTTCATAACCTCCACATTGCTATAACCTGGCAATTGAGCAGTCTGGAAAACAATCCCGATATGTTTCAGAATGAGAAGCCAGAAATAACCACGGTGATAAAAAGCCATTCTCAACTACCACAATATAATGCCTTTATATCCTCGCAAATTGATTCTTACATCTCTTTGCCAAAAAAAAGAAATTAACAGAACGAATGTTATATAACTGATCATGTATGCTTGCTCCCCCATTCTACAGGCCCTCTATTGTTTTCATAAGGGAACTTAACAGAAAACTAATACGCATAATTCGTCCAATCAATCAGGAGAACTGGTGTCCACCTACATTGAACTATTTATGATACACAAGAACCATTATCTGTCCAGGATCATGTTTCATACCACCCGACTTCTTCCGTCAAAGTCGAGAAACCATCTGGCCATACAAAAGGACTCAAAATTAGAATTACTTGCTAGAATAGAAACTGCAGTTTGCTGGCTCTAGAAGATATATAGGGTTCTGCTCGAATCTGGTGGTCTTGCTGGCCAAGAACTCCAAGAAGCAAATTAAAGGTGAGGGGAAGCTAATGGAGTAACAAAACAAAATGGCATCTAAACTATCAGTTCGTTCGTTTCAATACTAGTCCCAAAACATTCTGAAAATCCACCTACGTGAAAAGCAGAACTCTCAGAAGTTCTTGAAGAAAAGATTCTGGATGAGTACCCAAAGATTAATTGCAGAATCTCCTAGGCTGTCGATTCAGAATAATCAATAAATTGTACTCCCCTGTCCCAAATTAGTTGTCATGTATTACTTCTAGAGAGTCAATTTGACTAATTTTTTAGACTAAATTAGATTAGATAAACTCAATATTTTAAAATTTAAATTTGGATACTCACAAACTATTCAAAAAGTACTACACGTGCAATTTTTCTCATATCAAAATGATGAAAAAATACGTTTTAAAACATTGGTCAAAGTTCACATAGTTTGTCTCACAAAACAAGACAACTAATTTGGGACAAAGTAAGAGAAGCTCGCTTGCGCTGATATTTATCACTGACCAGCAGATTCCTTTCTCCTAAAGCCTGTCAAAAACCAACCAAAGAGAAAGGAAGCATTTCCGACCACGACTTCCGCCAAAAGCTGAACCTGATGCAGGAAAGTTTGGGAGCAAGCAGGGGACGATGTAAGAAGGTTGTAATGGGTGCATTGAAGTTCAGCCTCTAAATGGGCAGTAACTGTGGTCAAATAATTTTTAAGAAAATATGTATATACTAAGTTCGCACCAACTACAATGGCACAAAGGCACCCACATCCACTAACCTAAAATCCTAGATCCGTCTAGAGGGGGGGGGGGGGTAACATCCCACTTTTGGAGAGGATAGGCTTGTCTGTGCTTGCGCGTGAGTTTTTGCTTATGGTTACCATCCAAGGGCAAAGAGGACCAAGATATTCACTTCACATCTTCTTGTCCTCTACTTGTGATGACAAGCCAACTGTTCTGATGGTTAACAAATGACCATCTTGATCAGGAGGCACACCTAATCTCATTTTTGATGAAGACGACTTCCTAAACATCAATATATGCAACACAAAGTGCTCAGCAGGGTCACTGTAACTCAAGTATGTCTTCTATGAGGTTTGTCATTCTTATCTAAAAGTTCCGCAGCAATGTTTCTACTCAATGTGGTTGGGCCCTTGTCATGACCTAAGCCCGTGGCACGAATTATCCGATTTGGGCCTAGGCCCGCACGGTTAGTCTTTTTGGGCTACGCCGCCACGAGTCCCAAAAGCGCGCGTCCTTATATAGCTCTTCACTTTCCTCTCCCGGGTCGATGAGGGCGGGTCAAGTAGAACTGGTAGGTTTCTAGGCTAGCAAGCTTCTGAAGAGGGAGTGCACATGTTACCTTAGACAATCCCACATCGGAATAGGAGAGGAAAGTGAAGAGCTATATAAGGAATGATACAAGTTCACATGGTACGCGTATTTTGGGACTCGAGGCAGCGTAGCCCAAAAAGGCAAATCCGTGCGGGCCTAGGCCCAAAGCGGGCTATTCGTGCCACGGGCTTAGGTCATGACAAATATGGTATCATAGCGCCAGCATATTGAAGCAGCTCCTGCTCCTAGTGTGGATACTATGCGTCTACCTCCCTCCATCAGGGAAAACAATCATCATTCAGCACAAGAATTGATAGTGACAGAACATGCTCAATCATTCAACTGTCAAATTTGTACCAATGTGCTGTTACCCGACCGAAAATTCATGAACCAAAATTTTTGTTCTCATCCTTTCTGTGTCAATTGTATCGTAAAGTACATCACCGTGAAGCTTGAGAACAATATAGGACATATTTCGTGTCCCTTCCTGGATTGTGACCAGCTTTTGGACCCCATATCCTCTCGGGATCTTGTGGCTCCAGAGCTATTTGTGAAATGGGGAGATGTGCTATGTCGGTCCTCTATTTTAGTGTTTCCGCATTGTCACTGTCCAAATCAGAAATGTGGGGCATTGATTCTGGACACTTGTGGGGGAAACCATAAGCGCTCAATATGTCCTAGTTGTAAGAAAAGTTTTTGCTTTCGTTGCATGATTCCGTGGCACTCTGAGTTAAAATGCGAGGAGTTGACCGACGAAAACGACGTAGCTTTTAGCAAGCTTGCTAGTCGCAATCCGGGTAGGGACACAGAATATGTCCTATATTGTTCTCAAGCTTCACGGTGATGTACTTTACGATACAATTGACACAGAAAGGATGAGAACAAAAATTTTGGTTCATGAATTTTCGGTCGGGTAACAGCACATTGGTACAAATTTGACAGTTGAATGATTGAGCATGTTCTGTCACTATCAATTCTTGTGCTGAATGATGATTGTTTTCCCTGATGGAGGGAAGGAGCAGGAACTGCTTCAATATGCTGGTGCTCTGATACCATATTTGTCATGACCTAAGTCCGTGGCACGAATTGTCCGCTTTGAGCCTAGGCCCGCACAGATTTGTCTTTTTGGGCTACACCGCTTCGAGCCCCAAAAGCGCGCGTACCATATGAACTTGTACTATTCCTTATATAGCTTTTCACTTTCCTCGTCTAAAGGTGACATGCGCACCTTCTCTTCAGAAGCTTGCCAGCCTAAAAACCTGTCGGTCCTACAGGGCGTAGCCGAAAAAGGAAAATCCGTGTGGGCCTAGGCCCAAAGTGGACAATTCGTGCCACGGGCTTAGGTCATGACAAATATGGTATCAGAGCGCCAGCGTATTGAAGCAGCTCCTGCTTCTAGTATGGATACTATGCATCCACCTCCCTCCATCATGAAAACACACATCATTCAACACAAGAATTGGTAGTGACGGAATATGCTCAATCATTCAACTGTCAAATTTGTACCAATGTGTTGTTACCTGACTGAAAATTAGTGAACCAAATTTTTTTCTCATCCTTTCTGTGTCAATTGTATCATAAAGTACATCACCGTGAAGCTTGAGAACAATATAGGACATATTTCGTGTCTTTGCCCAGATTGTGACCAGCTTTTGGACCCCATATCCTCTCGGGATCTTGTGGGTCCGGAGCCATTTGTGAAATGGGGAGATGTGCTATGTCGGTCCTCTGTTTCTGTGTTTCCGCATTGTTGCTATCCAAATCAGAAATGTGGGGCATTGATTCTGGACACTTGTGGGGGAAAAGCTAAGCGCTCAATATGTCCCAGTTGTAAGAAAAGTTTTTGCTTTCGCTGCATGATTCCGTGGCACTCTAAGTTAAAATGCGAGGAGTTGACCGATGAAAACGGCGTGGCTTTTAGCAAGCTTGCTAGTCGCAATCAGGGCAGGGACGCAGAATATTTCCTATATTGTTCTCAAGCTTCACGGCGATATACTTTATGATACAATTGACACCAAAAGGATGAGAACAAAAATTTTGGTTCATGAATTTTCGGTCGGATAACACATTGGTACAAATTTGACAGCTGGATAATTGAGCATGTTCTGTCACTACCAATTTCTTATGTTGAATGATATGTGTTTTCCCTGATGGAGGGAAGTTGATGCATAATATCCACACTCGCTCTAATACCATATTTGTCATGACCTAAGCCCGTGGCACGAATTGTCCGCTTTGGGCCTAGGCCCGCACAGATTTGACTTTTTGGGCTACGCTGCTTCGAGCCCCAAAAGCACGCGTACCATGTGAACTTGTGTCATTCCTTATATAACTCTTCACTTTGCTCTCCCATTCCGATGTGGGATTCATCTAAGGTTACATGTGCACCCCTTCTTCAGAAGCTTGCCAGCCTAGAAACCTGTCGGTCCTACTTGACCCGCCCTCATCGGCTCACCCTCCGTCATGGGCATCACATGCTATGATAACATATTTGTCATGACCTAAAGTGGCACGAATTGTTCGCTTTGGGTATAGGCCCGCACGGACGTGCGCTTTTCGGGCTCGAGGCGGCGTAGCCCAAAATGGCAAATCTATGCGAGCCTAGGCCCAAAGCGGACAATTCGTACCACGGGCTTAGGTCATGACAGTCTCGCAACAGTTTCACTTAAGCAAGAAATCTTTGAGACATTAACTGTGAAGCTCAGAGTTCACATTATGATTGCCAACTCCCAAAACCAAGCAAAAAGTTAAAAGTCAGTACCACACAGTTCATACAAATATGATCTTGACAGGGACATACAAGAGTATAAGAACGAACACATAGGAACTGCAAACCACTATAAGATTATTCACAGAATATTAGTTTCACACAGATGATATAGACCCAACAATATAGCAAACACGTCAATAACCAACATTCTGCAGCACCAAGTACAAAATTGGCTACTGAATCCAAATTAACCACACATTAGATAATGGCTGAAGAGAATGTTGTCTAGAGATCCTGCCCATCATCAATAAAACAATTTTACCTTATCACAAAGAAAATGTTCTCTAGAGCTCCTCATGCTACAATAGATTGAAGATAAAATTCACTGAATGCTGCAGGTACTCTAAGAAAGGAAAGGAATGCCAACAGCACAATCCCAGGGTCATTTGGAAAGTAGCAGCAATGCGCATTCAGCAACCAAATAAGACCCGTGGCGCTTAAATAAGATTGAAATGAAGTTTGGACATCAAATTTATTAGGAAAACTAAAAGGGCAACTACCATTCATTTTTGAATGACGCATCTCTATGTTGCAGGTCTCAAAGTTTTGATCTATTTAGGACAAAATTAAGATGTTACCAACAGTTAGAGCACTATACACTACAAAACCACACTAGTATATTAGAAGTGCATTCTAAAGTCTAAACTACTAAAATATCAGCAAAATTATGAGGTTAAGCTGCAAGTAATGCTAATGATCGGCAAAATTTCAACAGTAAGCCTAAGCAACTACAAAAGCCTTACAGGTCATGCTCCTCCACTCAAGAGAACCCTTTATTTAGATTCTGAATTGAGCAATACATTTTTCTTCGCGATCCGACTGCACTGATTCCCATATCCTTAAGATCCTCCAACGTTAGCATTGGTAAAACCTCATCGTCAACCTCATGAATCTCAAACAGAGAGGCATACCGACCAAGTCCTAGCTGGTTCAGCCATACCTTAACCCCATTCCTCTGTGAACCCCAGTTCCAATCTCGGGCCTCTGTATCAGTAGTTGGGCCCTCCTCTGAAACCCTAGTCGCCGTCTTCCTACCATTCACATTACCCATTCCTCTATAAATGTCAATATCTATATTATTGTCAGGGGAATGAACTGGGCTATGTTCTGAGTTTTCATTATTCTCCAAATCTTCCACATCAGTACTAAGTGTTTTGTCATCTTTGGTAGCCCAACAAGACCTCATTTTCTTGGTTATTGGACCTTTCTTGGATTTCAAATTCCTAATTTTCCAACTACCAATGGCAACAGTATCCAAATTTGCATCCCCCTTACCCTCCCCCTCAACATTACTCCTATCATTCAATTTTTTCTTAAAATTGCTATTGCCATTAGGGTTAGTATCAACTAGGGTTAGGGTTTGATTACTTGATAAGTTGGCGAGATGATGATTTTTGGAAACCTTGTTGGACGGAGACTTCATGAGAGATTTGGGCTTTCGTTGGTGTTGGTCGAAAGAAGAATCATAACCGCCGATGTCGCCTAGCCGGACGCTGGGACGACGGTGGCGTTTGGAGCCGACGTTGTCGTGTGCAACCATTGCTCCGTCATCCTCCGGTGGCGGAAACTCCGACATTGACAACTCCAGTTAGGGTTTCGGGGAAAAGAATGTGAAGAAAAAGGCGTACATTGAGGAGAGTAGTATAGATGTATGGATAATTGGGAAATTAAAAGGGAAGTGAAGAAGAAAAATGGAAGGGGAATTTTTCAGCTTCTTTTTTAGATGAAAGAAGTGAGAGGGAAGATTTTGAGGAACATTCCAATGAGTAAAAGATCATTTACATATATTTAGTTCCAGATGCATGCCACGTCACACGTGCTGAGATTGCAAGATTGAACGCTACGGTAGGCTCCATTAGTCCTATATTCGAGAACCGACTAAACCGATCGAATCGTACCACACCGAATCAATTTTTAGGTTTTTATTAAAGAAATCTTAGGTTTTTATATATATTTATAACCGCACCGATAATTAGGGTAAATTTTTTATTTTATGAAAATAAACCGAAAAAATACCGAAACGTACCGAATAAATTTTACATGTGAAAAATATATTTATATAATAAGTTTAAAAATAATAATGCATTAAAATTTTTTTTGGGCCTTGGAATTATGAAAATTGTTACAAGCCAACAAGTAATTAAACTCAAAATACTAATTCCTAAAACCTATTATGCTACTTCTACTTAAACTAACTTATTTCAAGTATCTTCATCAGCAAGACACAAAGTATTCTAGTGATTATGAGTAACAAACTACAATGTATTGAATATGTTTCCTTTCATATAATTTAAATTTATCTTTTTGAATATTTAATCTTTTATAGACTTTATTCTTGAGTCCCAGTTTGGTTAATATCTTTCCACTCGTGTGATTTATATTTTTTTTGCCTTTGCTTGGTTTCTTTTACGTTTTTGTAGAATAGTTGATGGATCTATACTCTAGCCATCTTTCATTTTTTTAATTCATCATCATTTAAACAGTAAAAATGTCTAGAGAGTTTTGCCAAGTCCTATAAAAGAACATATGTTATTGCATTCTACTTCTACTGGTGAATTTTACATGATATTTAAAAAAATACCGAAAATTAACCGAACCGTACCGATACCGAAGAGAAACCGACATGATTGGGACGGTTTCGAAAAGTCTAATTTTGGTTATACATAATAGAATAACCGAAAAATTGGTATGGTACAAATTTTATAAAATAACCGGTCGAACCGAACCATTGACACCCCTAGGTTCCATATACCGGCTGGCTCCACCACTTATGCGGCGGCCGGCGGTTGCTGTCTTCTCATTTCAGGTGGAGTATTTTTTTTTTCTTTTGGTGGCTCAATAATCATAATTATAAAGTTTTAACACACTTTTGAGAAAAAAATGCTGCTTAGACTATGGAGTTTAATTTATTATTTGGTGGACTCATGTTATCAAAATGTTTGTATGACATAATGAAATACTAATTTTAGACTCCTTATATTGTGAATAGAAACCCCACTACATAATCACCAAAACTCGTACTTGTTAAGAACATTACTGCCAACAATTCTATGCTAATTTCAAAGTGCTCAAGCTATCCTTTTTTAATCTTTGTGGATCTTATAAAAGACAAATAACAATACTATGCTTACATGCATTGTATACTACTGAAGTGGATGCCTCTTCCTTATTCACACCAGTGAAACTGAGTAAGTAAGGGCACATCAATTAGGGGATGATGATCCAGCAATTTTAGGATTGTTAGCACAAAGAGCTCTTAAATCAACATTTTTGGATTTAATTGATATACAAATTTTCTTGTCTAAATAAGTATCCATTTCCGAGTTTGAGTTATGACCGTCTACTCATTTTTACGCCTACCTGATTAGCATCTCAGTTAGTTGAAATTGGCGGAAATGGGTTATTATGAATTGGACAAGGCGAGCATCTCCAAAATTGCAAAGAGAAGCCGGACTTTACTAGTTGTTACAAGGGCAGAATTAGGGGGCGGAAGGGGTTCACTCGAACCCAAAATTACACTCTACATATAAGGCAAAATCCGATTTATACCTCTATATTTTATATTTTGAATCATCTTAACACAACCCAAAAACATAGTTCAGTAGTCAAGTAAAAGCCTTTATAAGGTCGTTATTCAATTTTCAGGCCACAATCTCTTTTAATTTTTTAACATATTCTTTTCTTGAACCCCTTAGCGAAATCTTGCCCCCGCCACTAGTTGTTAGTCATAAAAGTTTTACAGGCAGACCTAGTAGTACTCATACGATATATTATTCAGCTCATCAAAATGCAGTTAAACGGATTTGCGCTCTTTACGGTTTGAGATGTGTATCCTAGCTGAGATATTTCCTTTGACTGGCTTAAAAACCAATTTCTATATGGGGCTATGCCTTTGTAACAGAATATCAGTGCTTTTTCTTTGAGTTCCCAGCACTTGACTTTGATGATGGAGTAGAAATAACTCTCACGAACAATAGGACGACGAGAACTACAGAAACATGGGATCCATACTTTGCGAGCAGCTTCTGCACAAAGACAACAAGTATTATAAACAGATTTTCGTATCACCTTGGAAAAGAAGACATTAACTTAGCTCTATCACTACAGGTAATGAGAGTATATATAATACTAGGAGCAATTATACTTCACCATGACACTGTATGCATTAGAACTATTCCAAATAGGAAATAGCTCCTAAATTGGTCTCCCCTATTCCTGAAACAACTTCCCCATACAAACTAACAGAAAGGCATCTCCGAAAACGCCACTTGCTTTTTCCATTTTGTGGCAAGTGAAATTTAGAGAATTTGAGCAGTGGAGAAATGGAAGATAATAAAGAAGAGGTCTCAAGTTACCTTTGCCTGAGAGCATGCAGCCAGTCCAAACCAGCCAGATTGGTAAAATAAGAGATAATGAGTCAGAACAGCAAGAAATATTTACAGAACAATTAGAAGGAAACCATATTTCATGCTTGTGCAAGGAGGACAAAGGTTACCGCGTCAAATTTGTAGCCAACAGCTTTTTCTGCAAAGGTTTCTAGTGGCGGAATGGGCGTAGAATATGCTTCCTGCAGATAGCCCATAAGATGGCAAAAGTAAAAGTTGAGAAATAAAAGCTGATGGCAACCAATACGTCTCTCCTAACAGATTTTCATTAATCAAACCTGTAGTTTTGATTTCGTAGGGATACGGAATGTTATGGCAGCAGGCGCGCTATAGTAAGTTGTTTTCACTTTGGACTCCAACTCAAAAGAGTGTGAAACATGAGAGCCACTGCCAATCACATGTAGCAAAAGAATAGTACTAAATGAAACAAACAAACTAGAGGAAAATTTGGAGAGGCATAGGCCTCAAGTAATAGGAAGTGAATACAAGTTTGAATGTGCAAAAGATTTAACTTACGCATCAAGTCTTTCCCATGACTGAGAGGTGTTTCCAGCCACAAAATCAAATATTTTCGGAGACCAGCTATCATCAGTAAGACTGACATCATATATAGCACTGCACAAGTTCACAAAAGATAAACAGTCTTTTCAGATAGATTGAACTTATCATCCTTCCACATGAAGGGTGAAAGCAGGACCTCGTAGTGATGTGCGCTCCCACTCAAGTAAACAGGTGTGCAGTATGTACCCTTTACTATATCACAAATAAAAAAACGACTTGTGGTACGTTGATCCAGCAGCCAACGCAGGTGCAAACCAGATTTGTATATTAACATGGCATAAATGTTTCGGATTCAAATAGGAGAAGAATATGAATTATGGCGATTAACTTATGCAAATTAAGATAGATCAAAGAATTTAGCATAAAATGATATAAATCTTTTCCCATTGGAGAATATTCCTAATACAACAACAACCTAGTGGAATCCACAAGTGGGGATTGGAGAATATTCCTAATATTTTATGAATTGTCAGAAGGGTCACAACTCAAATTCCCAAGCAAGACTAGAAAGAAAGATTGAAGACAAGAAGATGCAGAAGCCACTATGAACTCCATCATAGTAAAAAAAAATTAATCAAGTAACTCCATCATAGTAATTTCACTATTAAGGACGCAAATTACCAGAGCCATCCATATGACAGTGACAGTCTTTAAGCCGCAAATGATGGGTTAGTAGAAAATACAGGAGTACTATTTACTGGGAAAGTATATATAAACAATAGTAAACATGACGTGATTTTCTTTGAAGTTTCCAGTTCTTACTTCATGTCACTTTCTTCACCCATCGCTTATATGTAAATTGCACCACAAGTCTCGTAACATATCCTCCATCTACCCTGTATATGCCACCTATTTTTATACCCTCCAAACATTAAGAACCATCTAGACATGATTTCTAAAGATAAAATATTTCCACAAAATACATTTCCTATTAAAATATTTCAAATCAAACCATGTCCAATTTTAACTATTTTTCTATGAGAAAAATAGACGACCAAATTGCCGGGGTTTTTTTTGGCACTAAAGGGTCGAGCTGAGTAATTAGACTGTTACTGACTTTAAATTAAAAAGAAAAATTGAATTGATCCCAAATTCCCTCATTCAATTCAGACTTATCTTACATGTGTACAATCCATTCTAATATAAACAAAATTTCAGAAAGAAAGGAATCAGATTGTTCAACACACATGTATACAAATACAGAAACATACATTTTGCGCTTTTGGATTTGAGTATAAGGTTACATAAAGCGGTAAAAAATAAAAGAGCAAGGAGTACTAACAGAGATCCATGGTTATAGACGTCAATGGAAACGGAGACACGTTCGGAACCGGACTTGAGCTTAACGACAGATGCCTTCTTGTGTGCCACTACAAATGGAGTTTCCGCCGCCGCCGTTAAAGAGGAAACTGCAAACAGAGCTAGGACGGCCAAGATTGTCAATGCTGCTGTCGCCATTAGGAAATGTTTTCAAAGAAGGTGGAGATAGAAAATGATATAAACGTGGAGGAAAATATATTAGGGCACGGTAAATGAGCTTAACGTCATAAATAGGCTGTCCCTACCTTAATTAGTCTTTTTATAATCCAAAAAAGCCCACTATATAATTTGAGCCCAAATAATATAAACAGTCAATTTGCACAAATAGCATATTTCTATGCCACTATTGACTTTTTGACGGGAGAGTAACACAAAAAGGATTATTTGGTGCTGTCGTTTAAATTTTGATTTTGATAAAAAGAAAAAGTCCGGGAAAGTAATTTCCGATCAGAAATTTTCCCTTGCACATATTGATCTTGCGTGTGCTCGCTTGATTTGATTCCCACTCCAGTATTTGCCTAAATGTTATTTTTGATATTTTGTAGTCACACCAAAATAATTTATTTTTGTTGCTTTTTGTTTTAGTTTCAGAGAGTCCATGCCAAACTATGAGAAAGTAATTGAGACATCATGGCATGTAAGATACAAAATAAAATTTCTCGCTCATGAAAACATGTAGCTTTCCAAGTTCAAAACGTTATTCCACTTCGTGAAAAAAGAATTAAGCTAATGGTCAGCAATTGGAATTTCGCTTATTTATTGGTTTTCCCATGGAATTTGAAGTTGCTAACAATTGGGAATGTTTCTCAATTCTGACTTGCTTCGATGCTCAAAATACAGAGACATATAAGAATATGAACATACCGCTTTAGTAAAATATTCCAAAATTGTCCAGAAAATGTGTGTCTTTGTTCCTCTGAAGAGGAAAAAGGTGTCAGGCAATGAAATCACAGACTAAGATTCATATCAAAACACTCTCCCGCAAGGTAACATAATATCCCATCGAATTCAGGTTTCGTCTTTGGAGTTTTTGATATTTGAGATTCAAACTATATAATCTCTATCCATTTTGTGGAGATTCTCATTACTCCACACCTTGTAGATTTCCAAAATACTCTCCTACTTTAGTGATACACTCGGGGGCAACGTTATGTTCGCCCAAGGGTGGTCAACTGATCACCATTCGTTGAAAAATTATACTACGTATAAGGTAAAATATTATTTGTTATTGATTAAAAATAAACTTTGAACACCCTTGCATAGCCCACTGACAAAGGGTGTTCAAATTTTGAACACTCTTATTGAATTTTTTGGTTTCGCCACTGGTCATACACTTCCCGTGTCCTAATATATGCTATATCCCATTAGATACATGTGATTTTTCCAACAAGCTCAATGTCCCTATCACTTCACTGAGGGCTTTGATTGCCGATCCGTTGGATTATGCTCACGCTCTATACCTCTACCCATAATTCTATTTTCTGGTCCAAAGCTTACATTAACGATCAAGTAAACAAGGAAATAAGCGAGGAAATAATATGATTTGAAGCTCATGTTTGTGCGGTCGATATTTTTATTTATTCTATAAATAAGACATTTAGGTTATTTAGAAGGATAATTAGATTTCTAGTATTTTTGTTTAGGGGTTCGTACTTTTATAATAACATAAATATTGATTTAGATTTAATGTAGAGTTAGATTTATATATACCTATATTGGATTTTTTATTTGGTGCTAATTCAGCATAGTATTCTTTATTTGCTCATAAATCTACACAAAATCTTAAATTCCACATAATATTTTACTCCTTTCCTTTTGCTATTTTATTTTACTAATCTTAAGGTACGCGTTTTGCGCGTGTATCTATATCAATGAATACATAGCTTCAAAGAATTAGATTAATATTATTCATCTGCTTTAATTTAGTTTAACTGGATAAGAAATTTAAGAAAGTAGGAAAAGAAAACTTTTGAAACTTGTGATCTCACATACCATAACATTTGAGTGGCTATAAAAGTTTATCATTAAAGGTAAAATAAAATATTCACTTTGAATTATTTTCAAATTTTAAAAAGTATTACTATTAATTATTTAAACGAACTAAAAAAGAAATAGTGTAATCCTTTTTGGAGTGAATAGAATATTAAATAATATATTTGAGCTCAATAAAGAAAAAAATCTTGTACCACAAAAGTCCTCAGATGCTAAGAGTTTAGTTAATTAAAAAATAATTTTATTTATGTGATGAATTTGTAAAAGAATTAAATTTGTTTTTTTTATAATCAGTTAATTTAAAGATTTAATTATTTATTCTCAACATCTTGTTATTTTTTCTCAACATTAGAGGTAATAACTTATTTTTTGTTATTCAAATTCTTAATATTAGTTGATCACAATTTTTTACAATTTTAACTGTAATTATAATTTTATCTACTAAGTATTCCATTTTCAACGAATAAAAATTTTGATCTACATTTTTCTTTTGAATCTTTATTTTTATTAACTCTTGCCAACTACTTTTTCTCTCTCTTTTATATTCTAAAATATTTTTGGTTTGTTCTAGTTATTCAATGTAGTTTTAAAATAATGTCATATAAAAACCAATGAATAAAACTTTTTTTTGAATGGGAAAATAATTTTTTCTACATGATTGTGCTAAGTATTCAATTTACAATTAAAGAGAGTGTTGAACCGTAAAATAGGCTTTATTCAAAAATAAACTATTTTAGTATGTTTCTTCTCGTATTATCTTACTCCGTAGTATGTTTGTGTGCTTTTTATTTCTTCATGCAATTCCTAACTAATTTCATCTATTTGTTGATTTTCTGCTAATCTAATAAAGAAGGATTTATGTAACGACTCGGCCGGTCGTTTTGAGCATTTACGCTCCTTTCAACTATTTGAAGTCTTGAATAACTTCCTACGAGGTATTATGACTTGTGTGAATTGTCGGTTTTGGTTTTAAGGTATTTCAGAGTTAGCTTGGAAGAATGAATTTTCATGTTAGAAGCTTAAGTTGAAATAGTTGACCGGATATTGACTTATGTGTAAACAACCTCAGAATTTAATTCTAATGATTCCAATAGCTCCGTATGGTAATTTTAAACTTAGGAGCATGTCCGAAAAATTATTTGAGAGTCCGTAGAGGAATTAGGCTTGAAATGCCGAAAGTTGAATTTTTGAAAAGTTTTACCGGGGGTTGACTTTTTTATATCGGGGTCAAAATTCGATTCTGAAAATTTTAATAGGTCTGTTATGTCATTTATGACTTGTGTGCAAAATTTGAGGTCAATCGGACGTGATTTGATAGGTTTCAGCGTCGTTTGTAGAAATTGAAAGTTTCAAAGTTCATTAGGCTTGAATTGGGGCATGATTCGTGATTTTAGTGTTGTTTGAGGTGATTTAAGGGTTCGACTAGGTTCGTATAATATTTTAGGACTTGTTGGTATATTTGATTAAGGTCCCGAGGGGCTCGGGTGAGTTTCGGATGGTTAACGGATCAAAATTTGGACTTAAACAACTGCTGGAATTTTCTGATATCTATATCTGATTTCCTTATACGTGATCGTGTGAATGAGTCTGCGATCGCGTAGGCTTAGTTGGTCAGTAGAGGTTTTGTGCTTTGCGATCACGTAGTGATATCCGCGATCGCGTAAGGTTAATTGAGGGTTGATGGTTTTTGTGCTTCGCGATCGCGTGAAGTGGGATGCGATCGCGTAGCTTTGAGATTCTACGACTCGCGAACATGTAAAGAAGGTCGCGTTCGTGTAGAGTAAGTGGAGCAGAGGATAGAAGTCACGCATTTTGTTCTTCACGATTGCGTGGACGAGTCCGTGATCGTGTAGGTCTATGATGTTGTGCATCGCGATCGCATGAGAAAGTCCGCGATCGCGTAGGGTTAAATCTGGGCAGTGAAAAACTATTCTTCGCGATCGCGTGGGAATGTTTGTAATCGCGTAGAGCAAATGACTGGGCAAATGAGTTTAAGTTCTGAAAATGGGACTTCGTCCCATTTTCGATTTTTGACGGATTGGAGCCCGGAAAGAGACGATTTTTGGGAGACTTTCAGAGAAAACAACGGGATAAGTGTTCTTAACTCAATATTGGTTAAATTACCCGAATCCATGGTTGTTTTTAACATTTAATAGGTGAATTGAGTTGAAAAATTGTGAAAACCCTCGTGGTTTAATTTGGAGATTTGAGGGTCGAGTTGATGTCGGATTTGAGTAAAATTTGTATGGTTGGACTCGTGGTTGAATGGGCGTTCATATTTTGTAACTTTCGCCTGATTCCGAGACGTGATCCCCACAAATAATTTTTGAGCTAAATTTCGGTTTTTTATGAAAAAATAGTATTTTCTTATGGAATTAATTCCAATAACTTTTATTGACTGAATCGAATTAATTGTGGCTAGATTCGAGGCATTTGGAGGCCAATTCACGAGGCAAAGGCACAACGGAGTAAAGAATTATACGGTTTGAGGTAAGTAACACTTCTAAACTTGGTTCAGAGAATATGAATCCCCGAATTTGGTACAGTATAAATTTTTTGGAGGTAACACACACGATATGTGACGAACATGTAGACGTGCACCACCGAAATTGTGTCTTGAATAAATCCTGTGAAGTTGTAAAATTAAAGAATCATATTATTATCCGAATATTCTCCTCGTGTTAGGAAATTGAGCTGAGACTCTTATTAAAGATCATGTTTAGGCTATGTGCCGATATTTTTAGACCCATGGGGTCGTGTTGCTGTTGAAATAATTGTTTTTTTAAAAAAAGTACATTTCACACTCAGTCACATTCATCCATTGTGAGGATATTTATGGAATCGAGCTGTGCGCCGCAGCATGCCATATTGGCTTTATATATATTATTATTATATGGATCAGTGCTGCCCGCTTGTAGCAGGCCTTATAGGCTTTACTATCATTTGGATCGGGGCTGCCCGCCTACAGCAGGCCTTATAAGCTTTATTATTATACGGATCGGGATTGCCCGCCTGCAGTAGGCCATAAAGGCTTTATATCACGGTTGGGCTGAAGGAGCCCCTCCGGAGTCTGTACACACCCGCAGTGAGCGTATATGATTATATATATATTCGCAATGGATTTCCCAGGGCATGGACTTGCCTTACTGATTTATATTGTACTGAATTTACCTGGACATGGATCTTGTCCGTATCATTTATATTTGGGGATAATTTATCCCAGGGCTAGATTGACCTTATACGGTACTAAGTGACTGACTGTCAGTCGATGTGTATTTATATACGGGTTGGAACACACCTGGGCTGGATTGGCCATAAAAAGTACCGAGTGACCGAATAAATTGTGACCAGTATTTACATGAGATCTTTCTACTGAGATGTCATATACCTCATATCATGCAGTATTGATCTATTTCACTTGTACTGAGTTAGCGTTTAAACTTGAAAGCATGCCCACATATTGTACCATTATTTATACTGGACTGTACCTGCGGAGTTCGTCATTGCTTTCAGCCCAGAGGTTAATTTTGTTACTTATTGAGTTAGTTGTACTCATACTACACTCTGCACCTCGTGTGCAGATCCAGGTGCTCCCGGATACGACTGCTGCTAGATTTCGAAGTTCATTCTGTTGGGGACTATCAAGGTAGCTTCTTGACGTCCGCAGACTTGATTCCTTTCCTGTTTAATTATTGTAATATTCTATATTTTGAGACAGTAATTTTATCAGTCAGATTTTGTATTCATATTAGATGCTCATGTACTCAGTGACACTGGGTTTTGGGAGTGTTATATTTAAAATTGTGAGTTTCTTTTGCTGAATTTAATTACTATATTTTCAAATTTAAAAGATATGGTGGTTTATTGAGATTTTTGGCTTGCCTAGTATTGAAATAGGCGCCGCCATAATATGTGAGATTTTGGGTCGTGATAATTTAATAAATGAAATAATTTAATTCTAAAGTTATAACACTAAAAAGACTAACGTGGAAGGATTCAAATACGGAAAGGAGACAGGTAAGTTGAAATCTTAACAAATTTTAAGGTCCAAACTTTTAGAACTACTGCTTAATTCAAATAAGAAAATATTTAATATTTAAAATATTAGTTGCTTTTTAGCTCATAAATTTTAGGAAAAATTATCAAATTATCGTTTTGTCTAATGTGAAATTTATTTTTAAAGAATAAAAAAGTCGGACGACATTTTACTAAAAGGCCTTCGTGCTTTTAATATAATACCATTTTTAGGATACGCGCGATGCGCGTGTACCTATAACAATGTGTATAATCTTTTTGAAAATATAAGCTCTTGAAAATAAAATTTGAACAAAATATAAACTCTTGACAATGACGAATATTTATCATATTCAATTGATAAAGTAGCGGATGAACTAGCTAAGCATGAAAACAATCAAGATAATTTTAAAGGCTCAGTGAATTTTTATGTGTCCCCTTCTTTGGATCGTATCAAAATGATCGTCTACGTACCATGTATTACAGTCTTACAGACATGTCAACTATAAAAATTAAAAATAAATAGCAACAGGCAAATTATGTAGCTAATAAAAATTTATCGCTAATCCATTAGAGACAAACAATTAAAAAGATCCTATTAGCTATAAGATGAATTTCATAGATAATTCTTATTTGTTTTAGTCAAATTATGTAATAAACTATCTTAGTAATAATATTAGTTTCTTTTTTGCCAAAATTTTGTCCATCTATTTAACGCTATTATGCATTACGGTAATTTAGTTAAAGTTATAAATTCCATTACGGTAATTAAATTTTTATCATAAATATATTACTATTATTATCAGTGTTTTAAAAGGCTTTTATGGGGCTCGCCACGGGGCTCGTCCCGGGGCGGGGCACTATCAAAACGCCTTGAGACTCATGTGTGGGGCCTAGTTCTGTGAGGCTTACGTCCCAAGCGCCCGACTGTGCACCCTAAACACGCCTAATGCTCAAAGCTCGGGACTCACTTAATAGTTCTTATGCAAATCATGCGTTGAATTCACTAATTAGCACTATTGACTCTCAATATTCTTTAACAAATAAATTATTAAAGTTCTTTTTATCTATAGGAATATGAAAATTATGAATAACTTAAATAACGAACCATAATATTGCATATTTACTAATTGAGAACATCGAAAGGGTGAATATCATTTGAATATTTCTTCTACAAATAGATAACCAAATTTTACATCTTTACTTGATAGATCTTCATGTTTTAGTTCTATGTCTGTTAAAATTATCATACATTTATTATTTTACTATTTAAAAATAACTTTATATTTACTCATGAAGGAGTAATATTTTAAATTACAGTGTTGATAAAATTTATTGCGTTTTTAAAGAGGTAAAATATGCGGTTTGATAATATTTTTTAAGAAATTATAATTTTTAATTGCTTGAAAGTTAAGACGTTGTAGTTAATTTATATTTCATAGTAAATTTAACAGTATTATATTATTTATACTTGTAAAACATGCTAGATATTTTATTTTGTATGAGTTTCTTTAAAATTTTTTAGTTTTCTTGAACTTTCAATATATCTTTTATATTTTTCTGTTATAGTGCTATATTATTAATACATAAATTTCAAAAAGTAAAGATCCGTGGGGCTTACGCCCTATATCTCGAGGCTTTCGCCTCACCCTGTATTACGTAAAACGCCTCGCCTCATGACCTCGCCTTTTAAAACACTGATTATTATTATTCTAAAAATAATTACTATTTCAAAATCTAATGGTAGATATTAGTTCATATCAATACTTGCCTTAGTATTTTAATAAGAATAAAAAATAACGGATTCAACAACAAAGATGCTAAAGAAATATATATGATTTAAAATTTAAAAACAGCAAATAATTCATAAGAAAGGAAAATAAAAAGGCAAAATTGGTGTTGTACGATTAAAGGACAAAGAATAAAAAAAATTCACAAATCGTGGACTTCCCTGGTTGGAAAAGGAAACTTTTCTCCTACTTTTTTGTATTCTTTTTTATTGTCTTGATATTTTGTTTTCTTATTAGGAAAAGATATCAAAAATTATATTTGGACAAAACTTATTTGATTTCACTCCTAAATAGTAGGACAGTTTTTTGAGTTTATAATTTTATTCAATGTAAAATATATTTTTAAAGGGTAAAAAAAGGCGAATGATATTTTGCTAAGGGCCTTCGTGCTTTTAATATAGTACTAGTTTCTACGTTCGTGCATCGCACGAGATTCTTAAGTCAATAATTTATGAAAGAATTCCAAATTAAATTTTTGAAAAATATTACAAAAGGAAAGAATTATTTTTCATGCAAATGATGTAGGAAAAAATGTGATATGTAGCGATTCGGCAAAATACAAATCTTTTTTCTATTTCATATTATCGGTTAAGGATTCCAAACATAATACTATGTGAATTCTTTGTAGGTATGTCTGTACTTGTCGTCTATTGAGAACGTTATGAAATAATCAATAAAACATGGTTTGATTGATATTGTCCAAATCAAAATTTTAATATTTGGTTATTTAATAAAAGAATAATCAAATAGATTGTTGGTATAATTATTTTACCTGAATTTTTGTGTAGGAGATGTAGCTGAAGGTGGAGTTAAGCATACATTTAAATATTTATGTAAAGAAGAAATATCAATTATATGACTCTCATCTAAGACAACAAAATTATTTAAAGTACGATAAAAATGGATTAGTTTGTTGTTTAAAAACATACCATTCAGTATTCCTTCTAACTTCCTCATCCATTCTCATCGGTTGATGCCGCACATTACACCTTCTCTGTTAATTAATATATTCTCATCTTCCTCTTTAAGTGTAGTCCTCCTATTATAATATAGTTCCTTTGGATGAGATATAGAGACCGTATTCTCACTATTCCGAGTGTAGCTTAATTTAATCTTTACATCAATATCCTTTCCAACAAACAAACAAAAATCTTTCTTAACAACCCATAAAGATGTGGATGAATTATCAGCCAACATGCACAAAATTAAACATTAAACTTCGTAATTGTCAGTAGCTTTCTTTTGGTTATGTTAGAGAGCCAAAATCTAATCTATAAAATATGATACTGAAAGAGACGAAAATTACCTCTAAAAGATCCGCGTATAGATGTTTTGTGTTGCAATAGCGTGATTACAATGAAATTATTTATATAGAAGCCATATGTGTTTCATGCGTGGGATATTGTTATGGGTTTGAAACTCAAAGAATATGGGATTCTACTATTGTTCCGTGTAATTGTCCAGTTACAATTAGTATAGTATTATAACTTTTCATTCAATTATAATTTTAAAAAGTTCTATCATTAGTTGGTGTCAGATTACCAAATATTAGGCAAATTCGTATTAGATATTATTATTTTATCCAATATGGAACTATCTTTTTGACAAAATATAAAGGTATAAAAGTCGATCAACATTTTAAGGATATTTTTATCATTCAATATTTAGTATAAAATATTCGTGCTTTTATAATAATATAGAATAAATAGATTAGTATAAAACATTCGTACTTTTATAATAATATAGATAGATAGATATAGAATTCTATACGTAACCGTGCATTTCTCTTTATAACTAGCTCGTGACGGGCCAGCACCGACCCAATATCACATGCTAATTGACGTACAGTTTCGAACCAAAATCCACTCAATATGGGAGTAACATTTACACTCTATACTATTTACGTATTGGCAAAAGGTAATGCATCTTTCATGCGTGTAGTCTTCATTTTAGCCATCTTTGATAAAAAGCACCTGTTCAGTCATGAAGCAACGATCAATTATCGATTATCTTATCAATAGACTAAATGCAAACTTAGCTCAAATTTCATAATAAGATAAGAATGTTAGATGTCTTAGATTAGAAAACCTAAAAATTTAAAATGGAACAGTGCACTTAAAATTTTATTGTAAATTTCATCTGTGAATCACATGCCTTTTCCAATATTGTCTATCTTCGCACATATAGTTGCAATTAACAAAGGGAGCTCCTTTACCGAAGAGAGTACTTTAATCAACAGAGATCGAAGAGTGTAATAGTATAATCATGCCAAAGAAGCAAAGAACAGCAGTAGACACCGGAGGTGGTAGTAAGACAGCCCCCAAGTAATGAGTAAAGAACAAAAAGAGTAGAATATTAAGTTTTCAAGGTAGAAGAAAGAAAGGGGTTTAATAGTTCCCAAAGTACATTTTTAGTTACTGTAAAATATCAAATAGGCCAAATAAGTATCTGACTTTGCAGAAGGTTGTTTGATCACTTTCAATCGAAGCATACCTTCATTGAAATCTTGTCTATTAGAAACTCTGGCATCTTCCAAAAATACTTCCTAACTTGAGTTCCTGGGATTTCACGTTGAAGTTACAAGTCGTGGAGTGCAGTTATAGGCACTTACGTCGGAACATATAAATATCTCCCTGTAAGTTAATTTTTCCTATTTGATACAGGAATAATATCATTTATTTAACCATTTTTCTGATACACTGTTGTGCACTTGGTTATGTTTCTAGATGAAGGAATTTAAACAACCATTTCTAAATTAAATCGTTCCCACCAAACATACCTAAGTTAACTGCACTCAGTTACCTGTAGGTGAGCAATCTTGTATCATATTAAATTGCTCGGTTTTGTTATCTATCAATAATTACAGTGTCACCACCCAAAATTCCACCACAGACGTCGTGATGACACCTAGTCTCTAAGACTAGGTAAGCCGATTTCCATTACATTTCGAAGCCATTTTTTTGAATTAAATAAGTAATCAAAACTAACAGCGGAACAAATATGAATATAACAACCTCCCGAGACTAGAGGCGTACCCAAGATTTGAGCACAGCGGGGGCACCACGCTATCTTTAACATATATATCTAGTAGCGACAAAATTTATCGTGCTAACTCTTTGAAAATTTAATGATTATGAGTCGGTGATAAAAAGATCTTTTAAAATATAAAAAATTGTACTCAAATAAAATCAAGATTAAATATTCATTAAGCAGTTCAAGCAGAGTCTCAATCGTCATCGTTAAATCGACGGAGGTATGCTACTTTGCCGAAGTGATTTTTGAAGGCAGAAGTATTTTGAAGTTTTTCTATCACTCTTTTTGGGGGAAAGTTTTGTTGAATTACTTATTTTAATACAAGTCAAGAAAATGATGATGCTTATAAACTTAGTTATAGGAAAAAGAATATAATTGGCTTCTTGCTAATGAAATATTTTATTCCCCTCCCAATTTCCTTTAATCTTTTTACGTCTCTCTCTACTACCCTTTTCAACGTCTAGAAAGACATTTCTCAATTTTTTTTGACTATTTTATGTAGAAGCACTAAAGAACTAATCGTGGAGAGAAGCTGAAATCCATTCTATTTCTCTGATGCACATGTTGTCCGATCAGTCTACTCTGCTTTAGTATGCGCTAGGGAAAAAAGCAAAGCTCCTTCTTGTTGTGCCCGATCCCCAAAACATTGAAAAAGATAAGGGGAAACTTACCTAGTGAGAAGTCTTACCATGAGAGTTTATACCTCTATTGAGGCTTTTAAGAGAGAGATTTGAAGGGGAAAAGCTAAACTAACTAGTGCTAAAATATTTTTGAACTCAGAAAAGATAAGAAAGAGAAAACCAAATCGAGCACTAAATACAGAATACTAAACTATCCTGAATTCAAAGAGGAAAAAAATAAAATGAAAATGAGCAGGCATTACTGTTGGATCTGGGCCTTGAACCACGAACGTCTTGAAAGGGAGGAACAAATGCTGCATGTCAAACCAACCCAGCAACCCAACTTCTATGTTTGAGGGGCACATCAAAATTATTTAGGGGGTCCTTGATGTATATACAAATATACATACATAGTTTTTGCCGAAGCTAACGGGTTCCGGTGACCCCTCTAGTGACCATGTAGGTCCGCCTTTGCCCAAGACTGGTAGTACTGAGTCACGAACTCTAACTGAATACATGGAATGATCACGAGAACCGAATATACAATACTGTTTGATTAAAAATTAACAGTACAATGAAATGAAAAGACTCCAAGGGACTGGGACGACCAAGCAGCTCTACCTTGAATCCTTGCGATCCCACTCTAATTCTGTCCGAGTCTGATATCTCCAATACCTGGCTCTCCACAAAAATGTGGAGAAGTGTAGTATGAGTACACCACGGTCGGTACCCAGTAAGTATCAAGACTAACCTCAATGGAGTAGAGACGAGGTGCAGTCAAGACACTCACTAGTCTAATAACCTGTGCAATATAATATACAAAATACTAGGAAACAGATAGCAATAAGGGCAGGATAAAACAACCAGTGATATGCACAGCAAGATAACAAGAACACCATGAATAAATAAAATTACACCCAATTAAATCAAGTCCTTCAAATAAATGTCTTTCACATATAATTCTTCCAAATAACTCTCTTTCAAATATAATTTTCTCAAATAAATATCTTTCAAATACAATTCTTTCATATAATACTTTCTAAATAAGAATCCTTCCAAATAAATATTTTGAATATAATTCTTTCGATTAAAAAGTCAACATGTGACACCTCATTTCATAGTCATAAAAATACGGGTCTCAGCCCATTTTCATATTTTTCGTAAACATGAGTCTCAACCCATTTTTCATATTTTCACGGCACTTCGTGCCCATAATTAAATCATCATATTTTTCCGACACCTCGTGCCCTCATTTCATATCACAACTGCATGGACAATTCACGTGCCAAATATCATTATCAATGCATATAAGATTCACACGATCAATTTTATTTCCGATATAGTAAGTTTAAATTTTTTAAATCGAGTAAGAAAATCAACAAAGAAATGAATTTATTTTAGAAATATTTGGGTGAAGAAAATAACATTTCAATTAAAATAAAGTACCCGATAGTTGCTGATTTGGATGTAAAACTTATAAGAACTAAAGCACACAATAATTTCTTTTATTTAAAACAACTTAACCTTGAAAACTAATAAAGACTAAAACCACAAATCTTCAGAGTCTCGTACAAGAGCCAAAGCCAACACATTACAACAAGGGATACAAACACATAATAAATCAAATATTACATCACAGATGAACACAAAAATTTACATATCGCGGAAAAACAAAATAACCAAAGGCAAATGCAACCATAGAAAAATATCAACAAAGGACACTCCCGAGGTACCGCCTCGTAGTTCCAAATCATAAATATCAGCAACAATAATGCCCCCAGGCCATCACTAAGTCATCACAAATCAATCCCCGACATAACCTATCTTGTCTCGCCACGTGTGCAATAATAAAGTAAATGCCCACCTTATCTCGCCACATGCGCATAATAATATTCCTACCTTGTCTCTCCACATGCGCAAACACACCCCCCCCCCCCCCACACACACACACACATATATATATATATATATATATATATATATATATATATATATAGCCTGCCTTGTCACGCCGCATGTGCATAAATCAATAGTAATAATAGCACGGTAGAAACCTCATGCAAACACCCGAACATAACTCACACAATATAACGTGCCAATATCACATCTCATAAACTGCACCTTGAGTGCTCAAATATTACAACATAGCACAGATTGCACATCAAATGCTCAATTATTACAACTTATCACAGATTGCACATCAAGTGCTCAAATATTACAACTTATCACAATTTGCACATCAAGTGCTCAAATATTACAAATTATCACAGATTGCATATCAAGTGCTCAAATATCACAACTTGCCACAAAAATCAGCAATACCTTATTTTCCACAATAAGGAGTCCATGGCTCGACCATAATGTGCACAAAATCTTAACAAAATATTCGGAAGTGAACAACTCAACAAAATAATATTTCACATAAAAAAATTAAGGTGGCAATCACACCAAATCATCATATAAAAATAATTTCAACAAACAAGAATCTAGGCATGACAAATAGAGGATTTAATAAGTGCCAATAATTTTCAATTTAATATATAAGGGCGTCTAAGGATTTTTAATCAATGAAATTTGCACATATAAACCAAGTACGTACTCGTCACCTCGCGTACATGGTTTTCAATTATACATATTGCACATAAGACTCAATGCCTAAGGAAAAATTCCCTTACTCGAGGTTAGGCAAGATACTTACCCTTTTGAAGTTAGGCCGATATTCCAAATAGCTTTCTCACGTGAATTGACCTCCGGACGGCTCCAATCTTTCTTGAGCCTTCCTTACATTACTACAAGGTTCCGAAAATTCTAGCAACTTCAATCTATTTAGAAACATAACAAAAGTGAACCATAATTAGGAAGATTTTTATGGTTTTAACTCATTTAAGCATTTTATCAAATACTAGGTGTGCAAATTTGGTTACAAGGTTCTTCTACAAGATTTTCTTCATTCCACAAGCCAATCTTTACTTATTTGATCTCAACAATCTTCCTACAAACCTTATTGGTACAAGCATATATACATAATACTCTCACACCTAAGAATCATACTCCCAATCACCAATCTTTTACTCCAAACTCGAAATTGAAGACTAGGGGTTGAATCTTGCCTCTTAGATGAAGATCTTGTGATTAGCTTCCTTGATTCTTGAAGATTGGATGATTAGAATGTTAGGTTCCCTCCTTCTCTCTCTAAAATGCTCTTACCTCTCTCTAAAACCCTCAAAAAAATACTCCAAAATAAGCCCCAAAGCCTATTTATCAAAATGGGGTCGGGTTATGAAAATAGAAAAATTAACCCTCAGAAAGCAGGTCTGCGGTCGCATAATGGACCGCAGAATGGGTATGTGGGCCGCACAATTGATCAAAAAATTAGTGCCCAGAACTGGACTATTCTGGTCCATTCTACGATCAGTTTTGCGGTCGCAGAAGTAGTTTCGCGATCACATAACTATTTTGCGATCACAGAATTGGTCGTAGAATAACATTTTTCTAGCCTTTGGTAATTTGGTCATAACTTCTTGTAGGAGTGTCCAAATTATAAACGGTTTGAAGCGTTAGAAACTAGACTCAAAGATCTTTCATTTGATAGGTAATACACCATATAACACTTCGTATCATGAGAGTTATGCTCATTTGAAGTTAGATCTTTTGCGAACTCACTTGAAATTTTAGTTTATTATGAAATTTTCAAATTCTACATTCGATGTCGAATCCTATCGAACCAAGTCCGATTGACCTCAAATTTTGCACACAAGTCATAAATGACATAACGGACCTATTTCAATTTCCAGAATCGGATTCCGACCTCGTTATCAAAAATTCAACCTTCGATCGTACTTTCCGAAAATCGTATATTTTTCCAACTTTCGCCAAAATGCGTCGAATTGTCCTACGGACTTCCAAATCCAAATTCGGACATACGCCTAAGTCTGAAATCACTATACGAAACTATTGACATTATCAAAATTCCATTCCGGGGTCATTTGCTCAAAAGCTAACTCTCCGATCAACTCTTTCCATTTAAGCTTGTAAATAAGAATTGTTCTTTCAATTTATTTCCGAATCTTCCGAAAATCAAATTCGACCACACCCCATGGGTCATAATATATATTACGAAATTGCTCGAGACCTTAAGTCATTGAACGGGATGTTAATTCTTAAAACGACAAGTCTGGTCGTTACATACACTAATTCAAAGTTACTCATTTAAAGGTGGCTTGGAACCAGCGGCTTTACAGGTCAAATATCTAATTTGACCTTACAAGAACCTAGGAACTCTGTAAGTTACCATTTGTTTTTCTTCTTCCTACCAATCTTATTGTATTATTTTTTAATTTAAATTAAAACTCTAACAAATCTGTTTCCTCCTGCCATGGAAAAGGCACTTGGAGGAGACACAACCAATTACAAGAATCAATCCCTAAATTATTAGGACAACTGCTGAAACTTGGAGAAGTGTATGTTCCTCATTGATTAAATTTTATGTTTATTTTGTATATGTCACGATCCAAAATCCCACCACAGGCGTCGTGATGGCACCTAGTCTCTAAGATTAGGTAAGCCAATTTTCATTGCATTTTTGAAGTCATTTTTTTTAATTAAATAAGTAACCAAAACTAACAGCGGAAATAATTACAATATACAACCTCCCAAGACTGGTAGTACTTAGTCACGAACTCTAACTGAATACATAGAATGATCACGAGAACTGAATATATAATACTGTTTGATTACAAGTTAACAGTACAATGAAATGAAAGGACTCCAAGGAACTACGACGACCAATCAGCTCTACCTTGAATCTTTAAGACCCCACTTTAACTCTGCTCAAGTCTGTTATCTTCAATACCTGGCTCTGCACAAAAATGTGCAGAAGTGTAGAGTGAGTACACCACAGCGGTGCCCAGTAAGTATCAAGACTAACCTCAATGGAGTAGAGACGAGGTACAATCAAGACACTCACTAGTCTAATACCCTGTGCAATATCGCAGTATACAATGGTACTGAAAAATAACTAACAATGATAACAACAACTCAACCAGTGATATCACAACAAGGCAACATAAAACAACCAATGATATGCACCGTAAGACAATAAGATCACCATTTAATATCGCTCAACAATTAATAAATACAATTACACCCAGTTAAATCAAGTTCTTCAATTAAATATCCTTCACATATAATTCTACCAATTAACTCTCTTTCAAATATAATTTTCCTCAAATAATTATCTTTTAAACACAAATCTTTCATATAATACTTTCTAAATAAAAAGAAATCCTTCCAAATAAATATTTTGAATATAATTCTTCAATTAAAAAGTCACCATGTGACACCTCATTTCATAATAATAAAAATACGGGTCTCAACCCAATTTCATATTTTTCATAAATACGGGTCTCAGCCCATTATTAAATTATTATATTTTTCCGGCACATCGTGCCCTCATTTTATATCTCAACTGCACAGACAACTCACATGCAAAATATCATTATCATTTAGTCACAGCACCTCGTGCCCACATTTCATATCACAATCACACGAACAATTCACATGCCAATATCCTCAATGTATATAAGATCCACATGATTAATTTATTTCCACTAAAGTAAGTTTAAAAGTTTTTAAATCAAGTAAGAAATCAACAAAGAATTAAATTTTATTTTATTTTTTTTGGAAATCATTTGGGTAAAAAAAATATCCTTGCACTTATATCAAAAATATAATAATAATTCTTTTTATTTAAATCAACTCAATCATCGAAAATTAGGAAGAAAAATTAGAAATATACTTCTTCAGAGTCTCGTGCTAAAAAGCCAAAGTCTACACAATACAACTAGGAGCACAAAACATATAATAATAAAGTCAACTAGTACACCACGGAAGAAGACAAGAATTTACATATTAAATAAAACCAAATCACCCAAGGCAAGAACATGAATAAAGAAATATCAACAGGGCACTCCTGAGATACCGCCTCGTAGTCCCAAATCATAAATAAATTCACAATATCTCATTTACTTATATCACCGCGGGAGCCTTCACATTAAATTTTTAAAGAAATTATTTTTCCGAAATAGCATCCCGCGTTTTAGCCACCCTTATCACACCGCATGACTTCTAGTAGTTCCCCTACTAGCCACGCGTTTCAAGCCACCCTTATCTCACCGCATGCGTTTCAACACCCTGACCTTATATCACCGCATGACTTCTAGTAGTTCCCCTACTAGCCACGCGTTTCAAGCCACCCTTATCTCACCGCATGCGTATCAATATCACAATATTTCACAAGTCGCACCTCAAGTGCCCAAATATCACAACATTTCACAAATTGCACATCAAGTGCTCAAATCTTACAACATATCACAGATTGCACATCAGATACTCAAATCTTTCGACATATCACAAATTGCACATCAGGTGCTCAAATCTTACAACTTATCACAAATTGCACATCAAGTGCTCAAATCTTACAACATATCACAGATTGCACATCAGGTGCTCAAATCTTTCAACATATCACAAATTGCACATCAAGTGCCCAAATATTACAACTTGCCACATAAATCAACAATACATTATTTTCTACAATAAAGAGCCCATGGCTCAACCATAATGTGTACAAAAATCTTAATAAAATATCCAAAAGTGAACAACTCAACAAAATAATATTTCACATAAAAATCAAGGTGACAATCATACCAAATCATCATGTAAAAACAATTCCAACAAACAAGGATCTATGCATGACAAATAGAGGATTTAATAATTGCCAATACTTTCCAATTTAATACATAAGGGCGTCTAAGGATTTTTAATCCATAAAATTTGCACATATAAACCAAGTACGTACTCGTCACCTCGCGTACATGGATTTAAATTACACAATTTGCACATATTACTCAATACCTGAGGGATAATTCCCCCACTCGAGGTTAAGCAAGACACTTACCTCGACGAAACTAAGTTAATATTTTAAATGATCTTCGTGAGTGAAGCTACCTTCGGACGGCTCAAATCTGAAATTCACCCCTTAATAATACTACGATGGTCCACCACACTAAACAAATTTCAATCTACAACAATGCAAAACAATTGCACCAATATTAGTAAATAAGTTTTCAGATTTTTGGTCATTTAGGCATTTTATCAAATACCTAGTAGGCATGAATCTCTACATATCTTAACCATAGAATTAGTTCATCCAACTACTACCATTTACCAATAATTTATCCCACCATCATTCTTAAACAATTCATAACTTCCAACATCACATACACGACCATCCATCCACACCCAACCAATAAAATTTTATCAAATAATCACCTTTCAATCTCTACAATGGTCATGTATTTAAATTGGGAACATATGGATTCCAATCGCCA
The DNA here is from genome assembly GCF_000715075.1 of Nicotiana tabacum. Classification (NCBI taxonomy): domain Eukaryota; kingdom Viridiplantae; phylum Streptophyta; class Magnoliopsida; order Solanales; family Solanaceae; genus Nicotiana; species Nicotiana tabacum. The sequence continues at coordinate 51,828,441 of NC_134083.1, forward strand.
TACCATAAGTTCTACTACTTAATTGATACTCATATTCCCATAATATATCCATACATGTAAGTCTAAGGGTGTAGGATTACCTTTTTGGAAGAAATCTTGCAAAACCCTCCTTTGAGTTCTTGAAGAAATTTCTTGAAGATCTAAGTATTTTATGTATAGATTTCATCAATACTAGTGTAGAAATAATGGAATTTCACATCAAGATAATGGGGGATTGCTACCTTGAAGAAGAGAGGAGTTGGTGGTCTTGAGAGAGTGGAGAAGAGCTCCAAAATTCGTCCAAATGAAGTGGGGAAAATGAACCCCGAAATTGTATCTATAGGCCTAGATTTCTGGGTTTCGGATGCTGCCCCGGATGCTATGGCAGCACTTCACTGCCAGCCCCTTTTTCGGATGCCGCTCCGGATGCTTCGCATCCGCAGCCTCCTCTGTCAGCCTTTGGTAATTTGGTCATAACTTCTTGTAGAAATGTCCAAATGACGAACGGTTTGAAGCGTTAGAAACTAGACTCGAAGATCTTTTATTTGATAGGTTGTGCATCACATAACACCTTATATATATGTAGATAATATTGTTCTAAGTTAGGTCTTATGCCGAAACATAACAAATCGATCCGGAATGACCTCAAATTTTGCACACAAGTCGTAAATGACGTCTTATGCCGAAATATAACAAATCGATCCGGAATGACCTCAAATCTTGCACACAAGTCGTAAATGACATAACGAAGCTATTCAAATTTTCGGAATTGAAGTCCAAGCCCGATACATCAAGGTCAACTCTCAGTCAACATTTTTCTTAAAATCTTCCATTTTTCAACTTTCGCCAAAATGCGTCGAATTCTCCTACGGACTTCCAAATCCAAATCCGGACATACGCCTAAGTCTGAAATCTCCATACGAAGCTATTGACACTATAAAAATCCCATTCCGGAGTCGTTCGGCTCAAAAGTCAAATTTCGGTCAACTCTTTTCAACTTAAGGCTTCTAACGTGGAATTTATTCTTTCGAACTAATCCCGAAACACTTGAAAATCAAAACCGACGATTCACACACGTCATAATACATCATATGAAGCTATTCAAGACTTCAAATAGTTAAAAGGAGAGTAAATATTCAAAATAATAAGTCGGGTCATTACAGTATATTTGAAAAACAATTCTAGCTTTAACTCTACAATACGTAAGCGGAACTTACATTTATATTCACATAAAATTTCAAACCACCTGACATATTGTTGACACTGATAAAGTTCTTTTTAGAAACATCATACTTAACTGCCCAGTGCAAGTTTTGCCCATAGTATAGAAATGTAGTCAATGCAGCTTCAGTTAAAAATTTATAAGTATTAGATTAGTTTTGTCAACAAAGAGAATCCTAAGATAAATTATATTTTAGTTGAGTAAGCATTTAAGTGTTTTTTTTTAACCTTTCCGCATAGACAATATATTTGATCTAGAGCGCTGACATTATCAAAGGAAATACATGCAACCTGCAAAGTAAGACAAAGTTAAGCAAATTATTATTACAATGCAAAAGAAAAAAAAAACCCTGATCTCGATTCAATATATTAAAATAGAGACATAAAATTGGTCTAAGCTTTCTGATCTTGGATGCAGTACATTGGAATCCTGAAACACCATCACGAACGCTATCGCGCATCCGCGGGTTCCTTAGGGATCGATTCACTCTACGTAGATTGATTGAACGCAAAAAACCTTCCACTGGCAGGCGATCGTATTTTTCATAGGATTTTTCTTTACTCATGTCAGTATTCTCACTTCTGATATCTCCAGGTCTTGTCACCAAAAAACCTTCCTCGATTGAAAGAACGTTCCGCTACTGACACTTGCTTTGTGGTTCACTCAAGATCCGAATTCCCTCAGGGATTATTGATTACGTATGCATAAGGAATATTTAACACAGCAGACCAGCACTTTTTATTCATTAATAGCTGTTACATGGGGATACATCAAATAGGAAGCTTAAAGAAAGTTTGCTCTTTATTTGTTTATCTCGACCTTCTTTCTTTTCTTCGATTTTAGATGGTAAAAAAGAGAATGGAATTTCCGATCTTGTACCCAAAGTGCGGTACACTTCACACCAACCCAAACTCCCTACCCTCATAAAAAAAAGTTACCCCCTTTGCTTGATTAGTCAGTTTTCAAGAGGGAGAAGTTCTTCTGGCAATCTCAGGCATATTACTAATCGATCATTTGGCCTGACTTCCAGCATGCAATACTAATCTAGAATTTTTTACCGCTTAACTGTTCACAGTTAGCTTGTCCTACAGCAGAGGAGCTTACCTCCAAGTAACTCTAGATCTAAGCTCTCCCTAAGTGTAAAAGTATTTTTCCTACTTTCTATCGAACACACCACACCACAAATACAGAGTAAAGATTATAAAATACTTGCTTTCTTGATATCAGTCGCTCCATTTTTGAATCTTGAGGTTATTTCTTGTACCTTCCCTTTGAAATCTCCACTATCTTCCATCAAAGCTGAATGCATCAAAAAATTATTAATGTCAATGTTGCTTCTCTAGTTCATTAATATCTTATCCAACTCTCCAACTCGGTGGGCATAAGAAAACTCCATCTTATTCATCAACCTCACAATTCTTTCATAAAGAAAGAGAGAAGCTCCAATTAGTCATCTTTTTTCATTAACAAAATTACAGAGGAGCCACCTAATTGAATAGAACTTTCATCTTTATCTTTTTTTTTCCCTAGCCTATTTCTGTCTTTGCAAATAAGGGGAACCGTCAAATCAAAAGGCCTTCTATCATGTGTACTCTTAGAAACTCAATGCCATGCATTGCTGTTCTTGTTCTACTTGAATACCACCAGAAATCACACGTGCAAATAGAGAGAAACACAAGAGAAAGATTTTGACAATAAGACCTTTAATTATAAATTTTAACAAGTTCTGCAATTCCTCCACATCTTTTTTCTTTGTTGTGATATCCTGGGATAAGCCATGTCCATAAGGTTGGAGAGAAATCATTCTATCCTCAAGAATATCACTAACAAAGGACTTACATGTTTGACATATTGAAAATTTTGCATTAATTTTCTTTTGTCAGTTTGCCAGCATCTTAATTGATGCTATCAAATGCTTTTAATCCTCTTTCTTAATACACAGAAGAATCCACCCATAGTTGACCCTTCAGATTTTTCCATATTAAAGATAATTTTACAAAACAATTACATGTGTGACTGAAAGTATAACCTTACATGCAAAAGCAGGTTTTCTGCTTGCAGTAGTGAAGTTGGATCGCGAAGCTAGATCAGCAACTATATGATAAAAAGCCTATAAAAAAAAAAAAGAGTAAATGGTGATTTCCAAGCACACAACAAATTAAAGGTACATAACACTAAACATTAATGGATGCAAAGGTAAATATTTGAAATTATTCTATCTCTGCTATGTTTTTGGGCTTTCTAATGTATCCTGCCGATAAATTCTGAGAACGCATGGTTGTCCAAGAGAGATACTCAAATTCTCTTTTGCCTACCTTTTTTCCCTTACCCTTACATTTCTCATGGCGACCATCGATGTCGAAGAGGACAATGAAAATCCCGGGGCCCGTTAGGATCGGGAACCTGGGTAGTGCGGAATTTAGCCAAACAACGGTATAATGACAATAACAAAGAAAATGGAAGTTGATAATAATGGCAATTAAAGAAGATAAAGAAGACACAAATTTAACGTGGTTCGGTCAAGTTGACCTACGTCCACAAGCGGAGAGAAGCAATTTCACTATACCAACAAGAGTACAAAAGAGAGTACAAAATTAGAGTAAATACTCTAATTAATCCCAAATACTCCAAGAGAATAACCTCACAAGATCACTCCAAAGAAAGGGTTCACACAAGTGTTTCCCAACACTCACTCTCTTACAAAATACTCTATAATGAAATAAATGGGAAGAAAGAAAGACAAGAGTGAAAAACTCTTGATTTGGTGTGTATGCAAATGAGGAGAAACTCCTCTATTTATAGCAAGAAATCCTTGGCCTAATAATGGATATTATGTCATGGCAAATGTCACGATCCACAAATTTGTTATAATGGATATTATGTCATGGAAAATGTCATGAACCACAAATTTGTTATAATAGATATTATGTCATGGCAAATGTCATAAAAATTTGGCCATACCTTGGCCTAATTTTGGCTTATAGTAAATTTGCTCCACCTTCTCCGCAAAAACCCCAATGGGAAAAATCATTCTTCATAAATGCCAATCAAGTTCAGGCAAAGCTTGAACTTGGATACTGGAAGAGGTTTTGTGAACATGTCAGCAGGATTGTCTCTAGTGTTGATTTTCTGAACAGAAACTTTTCTTTCAGCAATGGTTTCTCGGATGAAATGATACTTTATATCAATGTGCTTCGTCCTCTCATGATACATTTGATCTTTAGTCAAGTGAATGACATTTTGACTATCACAGAAAATGGTAATACCACCTTGGTGTAAACTGAGTTCCGCAAATAGACCCTTCAACCATAAAACTTCTTTGATCGCCTCGGTCACTGCCATATATTTTGCTTCGGTAGTAGATAAAGCTACTACATGTTGTAATATAGCTTTCCAACTAATAGCGCAACCACCGATGCAAAATACATAGCCTGTCAGTGATCTTCTTTTGTCAAGATCACCTGCATAATCTGAGTCTACAAAACCAACCAAAGTGTTAGTATTTCTCCCAAACTCCAAACATGTGTTTGAAGTACCTCGCAAGTATCTGAGAATCCATTTCACAGCATGCCAATGTGCTTTACCAGGGCAAGCCATATACCGTCTTACCACGCTCACTGCTTGTGAAATGTCTGGACGTGTACAAACAATTGCATACATAATACTGCCGACTGCATTGGAATAAGGAACCTGTGCCATGTACCTCTCTTCTTCCTCTGGCTGCGGGAACTGAGCAGCTGATAACTTAAAATGACCAGCAAGAGGGGTACTAACTGGTTTAGCATCTTTCATGCCAAACCTCTCCAAAACTTTCTCCAAGTACTTTTTCTGGGTCAGAAATAGCCTGTTGGCTTTTCGATCTCTTTTGATCTCCATGCCAAGGATTTTCTTAGCTGCTCCCAAATCTTTCATCTCAAATTCACTTTTCAACTGACTTTTCAAATTGTGAATTTCTGTTAAATCCTTAGCAGCAATGAGCATGTCATCAACATATAATAATAGGTACACAAATGAACCATCATTTAACTTTCGGAAGTAAACACAACTATCATACATGCTCCTCGAATAACCATGACCCAACATAAAGGAATCAAACCTTTTATACCATTGCCTTGGAGACTGCTTTAATTCGTACAAGGATTTCTTCAACAAGCAAACATGATCTTCTTTTCCTTCAATTTCAAATCCTTCGGGTTGATGCATGTATATTTGTTCCTCAAGTTCGCCATGTAAGAAAGCTGTCTTAACATCAAGTTGTTCTAATTCCAAATCATACATGGCAACGAAGGCAAGCAAGACACGAATAGAGCTATGTTTAACAACAGGTGAGAAAATATCATTAAAATCAACTCCTTGTACCTGACTATAGCCCTTTGCAACTAATCGTGCCTTATACCTCGCATCTTCAACCCCTGGAATGCCATCCTTTTTCTTGAAGACCCATTTGCAACCAACAATTCTTTTTCCTGATGGCAGCTTCACAAGAGACCAAGTACCATTCTTGTGGAGAGACTCAATTTCTTCATTCATTGCAATCAACCACTTGGCTGAGTCAGCACCAGAAACTGCTTCTGAATATTTTGATGGTTCTCCAATTTCTTCGGTTTCCTGCGCAACTGAAAAAGAAAATGCAACATAATCTTCAAACCTTAATGGTTGTTTACCTTCTCTTCTTGGTCTATGTTTGGCTATAAAATACTCCCCTTCTTCTGGTTCAACTTCAGGAGTCTCAACTTCAGGAATTTCAGCTTCTGTCTCAACTTCAGGAGTTTCAACTGTATTTTGCTCCAAAGTTGACGAGCTTGGCTCAGAAGGAATGCCAACCTCAATCTCCACCGGGTTCTGTGTACACTTTCCTTTATCTGTATCACAAGAACTAGAAGACTCTTTTCTAGAATGTAACATAGAGGATTCATCAAAGGTTACATCTCTGCTAATTATAAATTTTGGTGCCATAGGATCAGGATACCATAGTCGGTATCCTTTCACCCCAGATGCATACCCAAGGAAAATGCACTTTTTAGCCCTAGGCTCTAATTTTCCATCATTTACATGCATGTATGCAGGGCAACCAAATATCTTTAAATCAGAATATATAGCAGGAGTACCTGACCACACTTCCTCTGGAGTCTTAAAGTTCAAAGGTGCAGAAGGAGCTCGGTTGACAATATAACAAGCTGTAGAGATAGCTTCTGCCCAAAAGGCATTTGTCAACCCAGCATTTGAAATCATGCAACGAGCCCTTTCCAAAAGAGTTCTATTCATCCTTTCTGCTACACCATTTTGCTGAGGTGTCATTCTCACAGTACGATATCGAGCAATTCCTTCATTCTTGCAAAATTTGTTGAATTCATCATTACAAAATTCCAAGCCATTATCTGTTCTAAGCCGCTTAACCTGTTTTTCTGTTTGCTTCTCAATCAAAATTTTCCATTGTTTGAAATTTAAGAAAACATCACTTTTATTTTTCAGGAAATAAACCCAAACTTTCCTTGAATAATCATCAATGAAAGTTAACATATACCTGGCACCACCTTTTGATGGGGTACGTGAAGGACCCCAAAGATCTGAATGAATGTAATCCAAAGTACCTTTTGTTCTATGAATTGCTAGAGATTTGAAGCTGACTCTTTTCTATTTCCCGAACACACAATATTACCAGAACTCCATATTTCCGGTACTTTGGCCACATAAGAGACCTCTTTTGCTGAGGATGGAAAGACCTTTTTCACTCATATGCCCCAATCGCATATGCCACAATTTGGTGATGTCAGAATCTGATTTATCTGATATTGAAACTGCAGCAGCACCTGTAACAGTGGATCCCAAAAGAGTATATAACGTACCAGATCTGCGTGCTTTCATGATCACAAGAGCACCATGAGAATTTTTCAGAACTCCACCTTCACCTGTGTACTTGCACCCAAGAGATTCTAGAGTGCCCAAAGAGATGAGATTTTTCTTCAAGTCAGGAACATGTCTAACATCGGTGAGAGTTCTCACCATACCATCGTGAATTTTGATTCGGACTGTACTTTTCCAATAACTTTGCAGGCAGTATTGTTGCCCATCAAGACAACTCCACATCCAATAGATTTATATGTGGTAAATAAATCCCGACTGGGACACATATGATAAGAACAACCCGAATCTAAAATCCACTCATTGTTAGATTTGAAACTATTATTAGTTGCTAAAAAAATAGTTCCCTCAGTTTCATCAGCAGCTACACTTGCTCCGGCAGTGTCAGTATTTTTGTGCTCATTTTTCTTTTCTGTATGCTTTTCTTTGTTTTTCAATTTAAAGCATTCAGAAATAATGTGACCTTTCTTATGACAATATTTGCAATTGACATTTCTGTATCTGGATTTTGACCTTGATTTAGGTTTCTCACTACTTGAATCTTTCTTATTGGATCTACCTCTTATGAATAAGCCTTCCCCTTGGTTCTCACTAGTTTTTCCAGTAATATCTCTATCTATTTGTTCTTTTGATTTCAAAATAGATTTGATATCTTTATAAGAGATATTATCCTTTCCATAAAGCATAGTATCTCTTATATGTTTAAACGACTGGGGTAAGGAAACAAGCAATAACACAACTTGATCCTCATCTTTGATTTTAACATCTATGTTACTTAAATCCATAAGAAGAGAATCAAAAGTATCAAGATGAGTAAGTATAGAGGTACCTTCAGCCATACAAAAAATGTAGAGTTTTTGCTTTAGGTAAAGCCTGTTTTCTACTGTTCTTTTCATATATAAGGTTTTAAGCTTTTCCCATATGCCTTTGGCTGAGCTTTCTGCTGCAACTTCACGCAAAAACCTCATTTGAAATATTTAAAATAATACCTGCTTTTGCTTTTTTGTCTATGATGGCAAACTCCTCGTCCGTTATTTTATCCGACATCTTCTCCTTTCCTTGCATTGCCAAATCTAAGCCATCTTGAATTAGGATAGCTTCTATCTTTAATTACCACATTCCGAAGTTTGCACTTCGGTCAAATTTCTCAACATAAGACTTTGTTAGAGTCATTTTGGCTATTTAAACTAACCCGGTTAGATCTGGCTCTGATACCAATTTGTTAGGATCGGAAACCCAGGTAGTACAAAATTTAGCCAAACAACGGTATAATGACAATAACAAAGACAATGGAAGTTGATAATAACGGCAATTAAAGAAGACACAAATTTAACGTGGTTCGGTCAAGTTGACCTACGTCCACAAGCGGAGAGAAACAATTTCACTATACCAACAAGAGTACAAAAAAGAGTACAAAATTAGAGTAAATACTCTAATTAATCCCAAATACCCCAAGAGAATAACCTCACAAGATTACTCCAAAGAAAGGGTTCACAAAAGTGTTTCCCAACACTCACTCTCTTACAAAATACTCTATAATGAAATAAATGGGGAGAAAGAAAGACAAGAGTGAAAAGCTTTTAAATTGGTGTGTATGCAAATGAGGAGAAACCCCTCTATTTATAGCAAGAAATCCTTGGCCTAATAATGGATATTATGTCATGGCAAATGTCATGATCCACAAATTTATTATAATGGATATTATGTCATGGCAAATGTCATGAACCACAAATTTGTTATAATGAATATTATGTCATGGCAAATGTCATAAAAATTTGGCCATATTACAGCCTCATCAAACCGTCTTTACTCATGAGTAAATTGCATAAGGAACATATTGAGTGTGGCATATAGTTTAGTGTTAAAAGTGAGGGGTAGTTAGTAATTTTATGTTGTTCCTCCACTAACTAATACCGAAAGTGCTTATATTAGTTAGTACTTTGTATTCCTAGAATCAGTTAATATAGTAATGAGAATTCCTCTTCCTTCTCTCTACTTTCTCTCTCTACGATCTTCCTCAATTTCATAATTCATTGATTGCATGCATAATAATCTGAGTTTGTGTGAATAGATCTCACATTCTGTCATGGTATCAGAGCGATCGATCGGGATTTAGGACCAAAATTCTATCATTTCAATAGGAAGCCATTGTTGAGATTGGGCGGCCATGGGAGAAGCAGAAATTACTCGAATTAACCACAATCATCCTTTATACTTGAGAGAATCAGACACACCTGGTGTGGCATTGATCGACATAAAAGTCACAGGTCCAAAAAAATTATGTTCTGTGGAGTCGAGCTATGCGAACGACACTGTTGGTGAAAAATAAATTAGGATTCATAGAGGGAACTTGTGTAAAAGGTTCATTCAACGGTGAATTAGCAAATCAATGGGAAAAATGCAATGCTATGTTGTTGTCATAGACAGGAAAAACAATGGTGATGGAATTGTAACCTAGCATCATTTATGCCTCAAATGCGGCTGGAATGATTTTAAGGAACGATTTGACAAATTGACAAATCAAATTTGACTCAAACATATCGACTGTGGAAGATGATAAGATCGTTGACTCAAGGTACAGATTTAGTCACTGCTTACTACTCCAAGATGAAGGGTCTTTGGGATGAAATGGACTTGTTAATGGCAGTGCCTGGGTGTGATTGTGAGGAAACAAAACCTTTCATTGAACAGTTCAAAAATCTGAGACTCTTACAGTGGCAGGGCCTGGGTGTGATTGGCCTAAATGAAAGCTATGGCCATGTGAAGATCCAGGTGTTACTCAAGACACCAGTGTTGACAGTTAATCAAGCATATGCCTTGGTCATACAAGAAGAAAGCCAACGAACTCTTGGAACAAAGGAATCTAATAGTGAGCCTTTGACCATGCTAGTTGGAAAAAATTAGACATTCACTCAGGAATTCAAGGCAAAGAAACCAGGGCTGATTTGTGAATTTTGAGGCTACAAAGGTCATCTAAAGGAAAACTGTTATAAGATCATAGGGTACCCCGGATTTCAAAAGTAAGAAGAAAGTGCAGATACAAGGTGTCAAATCCTATGCTAATGTTGTTGCTATTGAGTCAGGGAATTCATCAGACACTCAGCTCACACAGGGGAATTTCTTCACAGAAGATCAATACAAGCAGCTGCTAAGTCTTCTAAACAAACAAGGCACATGTGAGTGTCACTCGCTTATGGTAGGTATAACTGCATTATTATCAAATGCCTTTGATTGTGAGTGGATATTAGACTCAGGTGTTTCACATCACATTACTTTTCATAAGGAGATCATGCATGACATTAAGGATTGTAGCTTACAGAATAATAGTGGAGTGCAAGTACCAACAGGGAATGAATGCAAAATAGTCCATACAGGAAGTGTCTCTATACTGGACAATCAAGTTTCGAAGGATGTTTTACATGTTCCTAACTTTAAGTTCAACTTATTGTCTATTTCAAAATTGACCAAGGAACTGAGCTGCTGTGCAATGTTCTTCCCTGACTTCTGTGTGTTGCAGGGTCTTTACAATGGGAAGGTGATGGGAATTGGTAAGGAATCACGTGGACTGTACCTTCTACATAGGAGATCAACATGTGCAACAATGTTAGCAGTAGTTCAAATAACTCAACTCTTTGGCACATGAGACTAGGACACCCTTCAATAAAAGCAATGCAGCATATCCACCGGTTGAGAAACTCAATGGACAGTAGAGTACAACATAGTTATGATGTATTCCCCTTGGCTAAGCAGAGCAGGCTGAAGTTTCCATCTAGTAGTCATAATGTTGTTCGCATTTAAGGAAACACTATTTTGATACAGTGGTGGATGATTACAGTAGGTTCAATTGGGTATGCTTGTTGCAATCAAAGAGTGAAGTAATAGTTGTATTGAAGAATTTCTTTTCAATGGTTAAAAATCAATTTGGTGTGAATGTTAAAACATTGAGGTCTGTGACGAGCGCAAGACACACACTTAAATTGTGCTCGCTAGTCAAAGATAGTATAGATTAATTATCATCTCCACAAGGATTAGAATTAAACAATATTCGAATAATCTCCAGTTGATTACTATCGAGGAAAATTAACACTTGGTTGGATATCTATTACTACGATTAAGTATTGAAGTTTAAGGGAATAACAATTAATCACTAAAAAGAGCAAGTGAGCACGAAGAAATATTTATGAGGAAAATGAGGGTAATTGACTAGATAGGTACACTATAACTGACTCGGGATCCAATTCTTGAGTTAATTCACTCTATAATATGATCGATTCTTACAAATTCAACCGATTATCAGATTACACTTGAAGCTAATATTCCTCTTTCGATTAAACACTAGTTTTAGTAATTAACCCAATTGAAACATGGTAAATAATTGCAAGAATAAAAATGATGTTTATGATCTAAAGGGTAATTTCTCATGAATATTCCCTATTTTCTCGTTCAATCAACAATTCAAGAGGCTCCTTCGATTACCTATTTGAATCATGAATTTAAACTAGAGCATAAGATGTGCAGAAATTTAATATCAAACTTTTCTTTCAATTAAGCAAAATACTAAATAAATCCACAATACAAATCAAGATCCGTCAATTAATTCTAGCAAGTATCAAGAATCAAATCCCTAATCAAGCTATTGAAACACCATATCTATCAACATCCAAATGGAAATTACTCCATAACAATGGAGTATGATATCTCAATTAAGTTTAAGAATAAAGAAAACATCAATTCTAAAGATTTGATACAAACTATTATATTGCACCAATTGTATATTGAAATCTTGATGAATTCTTGAGTCTTCTCCTTTGGTGGCTCTCCAATCTTCTCTAGGTCAAAAAATGCCTAAAAATCCCAGCTGCCCTCTTTTTAGACGAGCTGGGCTTCATATAGGTCAAGAGGAGTCGCCTCCGAAATTACAAAAATAGGCTTGGAATGTTTTCCGGATAGGACGTGTGTAGCCGCGCACCTGGGCAGGTGATCGCGCATATGGCCGCGCACTTTGGGCAGTGTTCTGCTCCACTTGCGCGCCCAGTGCGCGGTCGCGCAGCTGGGTGGCTTCCTGCTCCATTCTTCTCTTCTCTTCGCTAAGTGCATTATTGTCCGTTAATCCTTGATTACGATCCCAACTTAATCCATGGGCTTTTACTCATACTTCAAAGCTCCATAATAGCTCAAATTAGCTCCACAAGCCCATCGTAACTCGGAATCACTCCTACAAAGCATCAAATACACACTTAGTGAAATATAATACTATTTAAATCTCAAACACTAGTAAAGTGCAGCGAATTAGAGTGTAATTAATGGCCAAAATACGCAATTATAGCCTACCATCAACACCCCACACTTAAACCATTACTCTCCCTCGAGCAATCAAACTACACTTCACTTAAAACACGACCTTTTTCAATAACTCTCAAGTCTCATCACACCAGACTCTTCAAAACAGACAAAGCACAATATTGTAACATATTAACCTCAAGATTGGACTCAAAAGCACCAAGCATTTTCTATAACCCGCTCACTTACTCTAACACAGAAGTCAAGCATTACCTTTCCTTCATGAATCCAGTGCCCTCACACAAACATAGAGAGTAATTACACATATAAAAGACATTTAGAACAATTAAGAACTCAAGATAGAAAGAATTCACTCACTATCAGAAATAACATTCATATGCCACAAAAGACGTACTATAGGCTTGCACGTAATGTACTACTCTACTAATTGAGTTCATTCAGTTAAGGATGAAGTGAGACTTTAATTGGTTGTAATGTAGGCTACGGGACGGGTAGGATACATGTGGATATACGAGTGACTACACCTCCCTAAACACTTTCAATACATATACTCAACCATTCAACTCCACACTTATGTCAAACCATACTCCACCTTCACATCAAATTATATTAACTCCCTATTTCCTTAAGCACAATTACATCGAGGGTCACCACTATCAAAGATTTTTTTTACAATTCAAATGGCTTTTACCTTTCCAAACTAGCGCACCTGTCTCCTTATTTCATTAGTTCCACTCAAAAGCCAAACCAACCACCCCACACTTCAACTTTTACAAAGTTCACAACAATTTCAAGGACACAGGACTGAATTTATCTACCATTTCTCTTTGCAAACACACAAGGCAAGTTCTAGACATCAAATGTAATGCCATGAATAATACGAAACCTCACCCACACATGGCACATACTCACTCAGGATCGGAATCATCAAAACAGCATAGGGAAGGCAGTTAAGCAAAGTCAAGAACATACAAATTAAGGTACTTCTATGAGAGTCAAAAATAGAGCCTAAGCGTCACAACTAGAGCACTAACTATTCTCAAGGAATAATAGAGTTCACAGATGTTGACTTTCATTCAATTCAGAGTTAAGGGCACTTACTCCTAAAACAAACTCTTGGAAAAGAACCGCGACACGAAGAAAAATCAAGGAGGGATTAATACACTACCTAACAAGAGAAAATATTTTTTTCGTTCGACTTTAATTCCTCATGAAACCCGTCGAATGATATCCATCGTCGGGAAAAATAAAAAAAATTAAAAATTTTCTATCTCTAACCACTGCAACGACTGCAACGAACAACAACAACTACGATTACTAAAAACAAAGCTCATATATATACAACATACAAATATTCCCCACCCCACACTTTAATTGGTGGCATGTCCCCATGACACACAAAAAATGCAAAGGTTAAGAAAACTCCCCTGATGAAGTTAGTCCATGTCAGAGACGGTTCCGGGGTCCAGATGACAAGCCCGGTCAAGTGCATGCAGCCAAGCCATGATCTTCTTCTTGAATTTGGCATTCTGTGTAGAAAGGGCGTCTATTCGAGCTCCCAAGTCAGTGACTGAGGTACGTATTTCTGCCATCTCCTTCTCTAGCGCCCATTCTTGTGTCCCATCCGCCACTTGAAGTTGCCCAACACCCTGCTCATGCGGTGGAGAAGCAGCGGCATCTTCACCTTGAACCTTATTGCCCATGTCAGGTGCATTAGAGTCCTCACTAACCGCCTCAGTAGGCTCAACAGGGTCCTTCCCTATTATAACTTTATCAGCCTGAAATTTATGTTCACGCTTCACTTTTCCATCTGAGTCCCTGTTTTCTGGCTTTCGTTCCCCACGGCATAACCGAGTGACTAATGATGGGAAGAAGAACCCATACCTCTGCACAAGATAGCAAATTAACATCTCTGCATGAAGGATATGAGCCACATCAAAATCGTGGCCATTGACAAAGCACCAAATGAGAGTCGCCCGTGAACCATTCACCTCAGTGGTATTTCCTGAAGGCAGCAGGCGTTATTGATAATGTAGAGCCATCACTTTCCTTCAAAGGTCAGCGAAGCCGAGTGAAATTTTTGCCCCTCCTTTATCCACACTACCTCCTTTCCTGGTACACAAATGGTTGCGAAGAACAAGCACCACATGTATGGCTCTCTACTGTGCGTGGCGTAGTAGTCAACTGTATCCGGATCTTCCACGAATTCCGACAAATGATAGGTCCCTTCAGATAGCCTCTTTGGAGAAGTCTACTCTCTTCTTACTAACTATGCAGACATGTGCGTCATGTTCCGGGCAATTTGCATAAAACTCCTGAACAACCATTATGTCCACCTCGTCAGGTTCTTCAAAGAATATCCCCAAGCCGCGCCTGACCAATTCATGATATACGCGGGGACAGTCATTCTGTAGGGACCCAATATCAATTCCCCTCTCTGGTATGGGCTTCTTGCTAGCCTTGTGTTGGAATCGTTCCTGGGCTTCCCAAGAGACAAAGTTATTCTGATCATACGGGCAAGCTGATGCCGAAGGTCATGACGGGATGTGCCTGCATGACCACTTGTGGAGGCACCTATGTTTTTTCGTTTCTTGGGTGGCGCCATAGTACATGCAACATACCGCAAACTATTAGCTAATTAATCACATGGAGAACCAAGAGAGGCTACTCAGACTTCACCCTTACACTTGGTCACAACATTACACACAATCTCATTGAGGCAATTTCACAAACACATAACATGCACAGTTCATCCTAACCCCCACAACTCAAATTCATCCCTAATTAGACTAAGGATACACCAATGTCACTCCCAACAACTATATGGTCAGTCTCCATGGTGAAACTCGACTTCCACACCACAAGATAAGGAGCATAAAAGGAGAGGAAAAAAACAACAATAAAATAAAACAAAAATCTGCTACAACACAAGCAAAATCAAAAACCATAACTAGGGGAAGAAAGAGAGAGAAAGCATCTCACTTACCTGAAGGGATTTGGGAGAGAAAACACGTGAGGTTGGGTGAAGGGATAAGAGGATGGGGGTGGTGTGTTGTTGTTGTCTTGCAAATAGGGGATGAGAGAAGGGGGGATCGATTTAAGGTTGAATTGTGTAGGGGAGAGAAAGAGGGATTTTTAGGATTGGGGTTTTTTAGCAGTGGTCGTCCGAGATTAAAATGAAAAGGGAAAAAATAACTTACCTGATGCGCGGTAGGTGCGCGGTCGGTGGACGGCCGCACACTTGAGGCAGTACACTGATGAAATTATGCGACCAAGTGTGTGGTCGCCCCATCAGATGCGCGTCCATGCACGTCCTGCTTCGTATAACGTTGCCTGCTGCATGACCAAATGCACGAGGTGCGCCCCATGTGCGCGGTCGCACAGAGATACACTCAAAAGAGGACTTTCAGCACCTTAATTCCTACCTTCCACGACATGTACCTTCCTGCACCTGCCACATCATAATATACACTAATTTCTATCTATTCTACACTATAAATAAAAGTGAAAAATCTAACCAATAGAAGATTTAGAAGTAATTCTAAGTTATATTTGTCAGCTTGACTACGTCATTTAGGCTCAATTGATCACGATGCTAGAGGATTGCTTGTCAAATCCTCCAACAACGTACTATTTTAACCTGTGCCCATTCACCTTAAAGCCTTCATTCCTTTTTTTATCCTGAATTTCAACGGCGTCGTACGGTGAGACATGTTTCACCACATACGGACCTGTCCATCTTGATTTGAATTTTTCGGGAAATAATCTAAGTCTACTATTGTATAGTAAGACTTTGTCTCCTTCCTGAAATTCCCTTGGCTTAGTCAGACGATCATGCCACCTCTTGGTATTTTCTTTAAAGATACGCGCATTTTCATACGCGTCCAGTCTAAACTCCTCTAATCCGTTCATCTGCGCCAACCTGTGTTTGTTTGCAAGACTAAGATCGAGATTAAGCATCTTAATAGCCTAGTAAGTTTTATGTTCTATTTCAACAGGTAGATGACACGATTTTCCATAGACTAATTTGAATGGTGAGGTCCCTATGGTTATTTTGAATGTGATTCTATATGCCAATAGATCTTCTTCCACTTTTACAGACCAATCCTTGCGAGAAGCACTAACCGTCTTTTCAAAAATTTATTTTATTTCATGGTTAGCCACTTCAAATTGCCCACTAGTTTGGGCATGGTATGGGCTTCCTATTTTGTGTGTAACCCCATACTTGGAAAGTAGTGCAGAAAATTGTCTGTTCATAAAGTGCGACCCATTGTTACTGACAATTACTCGAGGTTTTCCAAATCGGGTAAATATGCTTTTTCGTAGGAACTCACACACTACCCGAGCATCATTGGTCCTAGTAGGAATTACTTCGACCCATTTAGAGATGTAATCAACATCTACTAGAATATACCCATATGAAAAAGACAATGGAAACGGACCCATGAAGTCAATGCCCCAAACATCAAAAATTTCACATACAAGAATGGAGTGTAGTGGCATCTCATCCCTCTTGCTGATGTTACCTATCCTTTGACATTTGTCACATGCAGCTACATACGCCTTAGCGTCTTTGTACAACCTAGGCTAGTAGAAACCGGTTTCAATGACCTTTGCTACAGTGCAATTTCTACCCTAGCATCCTCCAGCTGCTCCATCGTGGCAATGAGAAAGAATGCTTCCCATTTCTCCTTCAGGTACACACCTTCGAATCACCCCATTTGCACACAGTTTAAATAAGAGAGGATCATTCCAAAAATAACTTTTACCTCACCTTGAAGCTTCCTTCTTTGATCATGAGAGAGTCACGAGGTAACCATCCGCTGGCTAAAGAATTGGCTATATCAGCATACCAAGACGGTCTTTCATAGACTGCATCAATGGAGAAAATCTGCTCATCAGGGAACTCTTCCCTCACGTCGACTGTTTCAACTGGAGGTTTCTCAAGTCGAGATAGATGATCGGCGACTTGATTTTCTGTGCCTTTCCCGTCTTTGATCACCAAGTCTAACTCTTGGAGCAACAACACCCACCGCATCAGACGCGACTTGGATTCCTTCTTATTCAACAAATATTTCAAGGCCAAGTGATCCATGTGAACGATCACTTTGCTCCCTACTAGGTATGATCAGAACTTGTCAAAAGCAAAGATTACAACAAAGAACTCTTTCTCAGTAGTGGTATAGTTGACTTGAGCTTCATTCAACGTTCTGCTGGCATAGTAAATCGGCCTAAACATCTTATCTTTTCCTTTCCCCAGAATTGCACCCACAGTTACATCACTGGCATCACACATTATCTTAAATGGCTGGCTCCAATCAGATGTCACAATAATAGGGGCACTTACCAGCTTTTTCTTTATCAATTCGAATGTTCATAAGCATTCCACATTGAAAACAAACTTGGCATCCTTTGTTAGAAATGCAGTTAACGATTTGGTAATGCTGGAGAAGTTTTTGATGAACCTCCTATAGAATCCCGCATGTCCCAAAAAACTCCTTATCCCCTTCACAGAAGTTGGTGGAGGGAGTCTAGCAATTACGTCCACCTTGGCTCTGTCAACTTTAATTCCCTGCGCAGTTACTTTGTGGCCCAAGACAATTCCCTCTTTTACCATGAAGTGACACTTTTCCCAGTTAAGGACTAAGGGCGTGGTTTCACAACATTCAAGCACGAGCTCTAAGTTATTCAAGCAGTCTTCAAAGTCATCACCAAAAAGGGTGAAATCATCCATGAATGCTTCAAGACACTTCCCATTTAAGTCGGGGAATATAGACATCATGCAACTTTGAAAAGTGGCAGGTGCATTACATAACCCAAATGACATTCTCCTGTAAGCAAAAATACCTGACGGGCATGTGAATGTAGTCTTCTCAACAACTTTTGGGGCAATGGGTATCTGATTATAGCCTGAGTACCCATCCAAGAAGCAGTAGCAACCATGTCCAGCCACTTTCTTTAGCATTTGATCAATAAAGGGGAGTGGAAAGTGGTCCTTCCTTGTTGCATCATTCAGCCTTCTATAATAAATGCACATTCTCCACCCAGTGACTGTTCTTATGGGAATCAATTCATTATCTTCATTTCTCACCACCGTCATGCCGCCCTTCTTAGGTACAACTTGTACTGGACTAATCCACTGGCTGTCAGAGATGGGGAAAATCACTCCCGCATCTAATAATTTGATGATCTCTTTGTGCACTACCTCCTCCAAATTTTTGTTCAGCTTGCGTTGGGCCTGAAGACTCGTTTGCTATTTTCTTCCAACAAGATTTTGTGCATGCAAATTGCTGGAATGATTCCTTGAATATCATATATACTCCAGCCAATGGCCTTCTTGCGCTTCTTCAGTAGTTCCACCAGCTTTCGCTCCTCTGTAGCTTCTAGTTTTCTAAATACAGATAGAGGCACTAGATTTATTGATGCACCAGAATCGCAGAGGGACTTATCGAATTTTCCACTCCCAACGAGCATGGTATGGTAAAGCTTCCTGGGTCCCCACACTTTTGGGGAATTTTATTTTGTAATATGGCATTGCAGTGGGCATTCAACTTGACTATGGTTCTCTCTTCCAGTTTTCTCTTGCTAGATAAGATTTCCTTCAAGAACTTTGCATAAGCAGGCATCTGAGTGAGTACCTCCATGAAAGGAATGTTCACATAGAGTTGCTTGAGCATTTCCAAGAATCGCCCAAAATATTTGTCATGTTTTTCCCGCTTCATCTTTTGGGGAAATGGCAGAGCTGGCATATGTCTACTTTCTTCAATCTCCCTTCGTAACCCACTACTCTAGCCTTTCTGATCTTCACTTTCTTTTTCTACTGATGTCTCCGCCTGCTTACTCATTATCTCGGGTCTAGCTTTTACCGCTGGATCAGCCAATATTTTGCCACTTCTTAGAGATACAACTTTGATTGTTTCTTTTGGGTTATTTTCAGTGTCAGAGGGCAAAGTCCCAGGAGTCCTCCCAGATAACATATTTCCAATTTGTCCCGATTGTCTTTCTAAATTCTGGATGGCAGTTCCTTGAGTCTCAAATTTTTCTTCTGATTTGTTGATGAATGCCTTCATGAGATCTTCTATACTAGACTGATTTGGCTGTTGTGTCTGGTATTGCTGCCTCTGATGATTTTGGAAACCTGGCGGTTCTTGACCCTGAGGTCAAGGATTGTCTTGCTGCCATGAATTCAGGCTTCCGCTAGGTGAACTCCACGAAAAATCCTGATGTCTTTGACCCATAGCATTATAGTGGTTTCCACCTTGGTAGTTTCCTCTATTAAAGTTCCCCACTACATTGACTTCCTCATCTGATGTTTGACACTTGTGTGTAGGGTGTCCCAATCCACAGAAGTCACATGCTATTTGCGGCTCACTTTATACCTTAACTAATGTCAAGTTCTTATCATCTTAGCCATGGCGTCTAGCTGGGCTTGCATAGATGTGTTAGAGTCCACCTGGTGAACCCCAACTGATTTTATTCTGTCATTAGTCTCAGCCGGCCACTGGTTAGCATCATCAGATAATTCATCAAGGATTAAGACAACCTCCTCTAGCGTTTTCTTCATTATTAGACCTCCACATGCAGTATTCAGAGTTCGTCGCGAGGACGATGTCAATCCATCCTAAAAATCCTAGAGTTGCATCCACAAATCAATTCCATTGTGCCGACACTTCCTGACTATCTCCTTGAATCATTCCCAAGCTCCAAAAATCGTTTCTGTCGCCTTCTGGCAGAAATTATGAATTTCCCTTCTGATCTTTCGTGTTTTTGCAGCCGAAAAGTATTTGTCAAGAAACTTCTTGGTCATATCTTCACATGTCCTTATAGAACCTGCGGGTAAGATGCGAAGCCATTGCTTCGTGTCGTCCTTCAGTGAAAAAGGAAATGCAATTAAGTAGACAACATCATTTGATACTCCATTGTATTGGAAGGTGTTCATGATATCGTCGAAGTCCATCAAGTGAGTATTAGGATCTTCGTTCGTCTTCCTTCTAAAAGTGCAATTATTTTGGATAGTTTGAATCAAACCTTACTTCAATTCGAAGTTGTTTGCTGCTATGGGTGGAGGTCTGACACTTGGCATTCCTTGATTATATACACGCCTAACATAGTCACCCAATGATCTTCCCGGCCGAGGTACTGCATTCTCGAACTAGTCTTCGACCAAAGTTCAGTTAAGATTGAACCTTCGGCCCCTATTTAGTTCGACTATTTCGTCAGCAATCCTCCGTGTAGCTTCTTATTGTGCTGCCTCCCTTGCAGCTAAGTCTACTCCTTCGTTGTCCTTATTTTCCATGATAACTGGAGTTGAAGTTTGTCCCAAAATGTTTTCTATTAATTCTCTTTCCTCTCTCAGACGTCGCACATGTTTTTCCAACTCTAGTTCGTATGGTATCACTTCCCTTGAAGAGGATCGATTCATACACCAGAGAAATCAAAATTTGTACCCTGCGCGCAAGTGAGAAAAATGTGAATACACTAAAGTAAAAATTGGTTCCTGAATTAGTACTACAAATTATTTTTAACACTATCGATTTCCAATCCCCCGCAACGACGCCAAAATTTGACGAGCGGCACACTTAAATTGTGCTCGCTAGTCAAAGATATTATAGATTAATTATTGTCTCCATAGGGATTGGCATTAAACAATGTTTGAATAATCTCCAGTTGATTACTATCCAGGAAAATTAACACTTGGTTGGATATCTATTACTACGATTAACTATTGAAGTTCAAGTGCATAATAATTAATCACTAAAAAGGGCAAGTGAGCACGAAGAAATATTTATGAGGAAAATAAGGGTAATTGACTAGATAGGTGCACGATAACTGACTCGGGATCCAATTCTTGAGTTAATTCACTCTATAATACGATCGTTTCTGACGAATTCAACCGATTATCAGATTACATTTGAAGCTAATATTCCTCTTTCGATTAAGCACTAGTTTCAGTAATTAAACCAATTGAAACATGGTAAAAAATGGCAAGAATAAAAGTGATGTTTATGATCTAAAGGGTACTTTCTCACGAATATTCCTTATTTTCTCGTTCAATCAACAATTCGAGAGGATCCTTCGATTACCTATTTGAATCGTGAATTTAAACTACAACATAAGATGTGCAGAAATTTAATATCATACTTCTCTTTCAATTAAGCAAAATACTAAATAACTCCACAATACAAATCAAGCTCCATCAATTAATTCTAGCAAGTATCAAGAATCAAATCCCTAATCTATTGAAACACTATATCTATCAACACCCATATAGAAATTACTCCATAATAATGGAGTAGGATATCTTATTTAAGTTTAAGAACAAAGAAAACATCAATTCTAAAGATTTGATACAAACTCTCGTATTGCACCGATTATAGATTAAAATCTTGATAAATTCTTGAGTCTTCTCCCTTGGTGTCTCTCCAATCTTCTCTAGGTCAAAAATGCCTAAAAATCCCAACTGCCCTCTTTTTAGATGAGCTGGGCTTCATATCGGTCAAGAGGAGTCACCTCCGAAATTAGAAAAATAGGTTTGGGAAATTTTCCGGACAGGACGTGCACGGCCGCGCACCTGGGCAGGTGATCGCGCATATGGTCGCGTACTTTAGGCAGTGTTTTGTTCCACTTGCGGGCCCAGTGCACGGCGCACACCTGGGTGGCTTCCTGCTCCATTCTTCTCTTCTCTTCACTAAGTGCATTATTGTCCGTTAATCCTTGATTACGATCCATACTTAATCCATGGGCTTTTACTCAGACTTCAAAGCTCCATAATAGCTCAAATTAACTCCACAACCTCATCGTAACTCGGAATTGCTCCTACAAAGCATAAAACATACACTCAGTGTAAAATTATACCATTTAAAGCTCAAACACTAGTAAAGTGCAGCGAATTAGAGTGTAATTAATTACCAAAATACGCAATTATAGCCTACCATCAGTTTGATAATGGTACTGAGTTCTTTAATTCTAGCTGCAATAAATTGTTTTCTTCATTAGGAATTGTTCACTAGAGTAGATATCCCTACACACCTCAATAGAATGGGGTAGTAGAGAGGAAATGTAGACATATTCTGGAAGTAGCTAGAGCATTAAAGTTTCAAAGTTTAATTCTTAACAGGTTTTGGGGAGAATGTGTTAAGACTGCTGTGTATTTACTTAACAAATGGCGCACTTCTTTATTGAAAGGGAAGTCACCTCATGAACTCCTATACAATAAATCACCTGACATAGATCACCTTAGGGTGTTTGGTCGTCTATGTTATGCTAGTAACCTCCCAAAAGGAGATAAGTTTAGTCCAAGAGCAAACAGGAGTGTATTGGTGGGGTACTCAACAACTCAGAAGGACTACAGACTTTATGATCTGGAAAGAAAGATCTTTCTGGTTAGCAGGGACGTTAGCTTTAGGGAGGATGTGTTCCCATTCAAGAATGTTGAATTGGATTCTACTGAATTATTTCCCAAACAGTCAGAGTTTGTGTAACCAATTCCATCACAACCAGCTCAACTTAATATTCAAGGTGAATCGGCATCTCAGCTAGATGATGATGATGATACTCAGCAACAAATGACACATCTTGAAACTTTTCCAGAAGCTCATGAGAATCAAAATACTACATCAACTGATGCAGTTTCAACAGAAACATTGACACCAGCAGCAGACACTCCACAAGATAATTTGAGTGACACAACAATGTCACCATAGATGTCACCACAACCACCAGAACCTTCCACTCAATGACTACAAGTTTAGGAGATAGCCCATGATATCAGAAAAGGAGGAAGAATCTCCAAACCTTCCATTTGGTTAAAAGATTATGTGACAACAAAGAGTACTGTTGGTCAGTGCTTATGTCCTTTGTCCAAAGGGTTATACTATGGGATTCTAACGACAAGATACCAGTCCTATTTGAAGGCTTTTTCAGCTTGCATTGAACCTAGCTCTTTCAAGGAGACAGTTCAAGATAACAAAAGGGTTGAAGCCATGCATAAGGAGATACAAGCACTTGAAGACAATGGAACTTGGAAACTGATTGATTTACTTATAGGAAAGCAAGTCATTGGATCTAAATGGGTCTACAAAGTCATATACAAAGCAATTGGAGAAGTAGAAAGATTCAAGGCTCGTTTAGTTGCCAAAGGATTCAATCAAAAGGAAGGGCTTGATTATCTTGATACTTTCTCACTTGTGGCCAAAATGGTCACAGTGAGACTTGTTATCAATATATCCACTTCCAAAGGTTGTCCTTTGTATCAAATGGACGTCAATAATGCCTTTTTACAGGGTGATTTATATGAAGAAATTTACATGAAATTGCCCCAAAGCTTTACCAAACATGGGGAGAACAAAGTTTGTAAGCTTCTAAAGTCTTTATATGGGCTCAAACAATCCTCCAGACAATGGAATATCAAGCTTACTGAAGCTTTGACAGAGAATGGATATAATCAAAGTGCCTTTGATCACTCTTTATTTACCAAAGAAAAGGAGATGGTTTAGTTGTCATCCTTATCTATGTGGATGATTTGTTGATTACTGGCAGTCATCTGACACTGATAGAAGATGCTAAAATGACCCTGCACAATCAATTTAAAGTTAAAGACCTTGGTGAGTTGAGATACTTTCTTGGAATTGAAGTGCTGAGATAAAAAATGGGATATTGCTTAACTAGAGAAAGTATGCTCTGGAGCTTATTTCTCAAGTTGGCTTGAGTGGATATAAACCTGCTAAGACACCTTTGGAACTCAATCAAAAATTGACCACTGTTGATTATGATGTTCGTATAGGAAAGATTGATGATTTAGAGCTTGAAGATGTCACAGCCTAATGTACCTCACCATCACTAGGCCAGACATTAGCTTTGTAGTTTAGAGTTTAAGCTAATTCATGCAGAGGCCTAAACAATCACACTTGGAGGCAGCCTTCAGAGTAGTAAAATACCTCAAAGGCTCTCCTAGTTTAGGGGTGTTACTGCCTGCTGGTCCTATCACCAATTTGTCTGCATAGTGTGACTCAGACTGGGCCTCCTGCCCTAACACAAGGAGGTCAGTCACACGATATGTTGTCAAACTAGGGGAAGCTCTCATTTCATGGAAGTCTAAGAAGCAGCACACTGTAAGTAGAAGCTCTGCAGAGGCTGAATACAGGAACATGGCAGCAAAAGTAGCTAAAGTTACTTGGGTAGTTGGTCTGTTACAGGAGTTAGGACTTACTATCTCTCAGCTTGTGTCCATGTTCTCCGACAACAAGGCAGCTATCCAAATTGCTAGCAATCCCATTTTCCATGAGCGCATCAAGCACATTGATCTTGCTTGTAATTTTGTGCTAGAAAAAAATTAAGTCTGGGCTTATTCTTCCTCACTATGTTCCCTTCTCTCAATAGCTTGCAGACTTATTAACCAAGGGATTACCTGGTGTTGTATTTTATTGTTAGTTGGGCCTAGGATCCAACCCCCAAGCCAAGGTCGAACGCATTTTTTTATTGGGGCGATAACTCTGAAAAGATAAATTTCCAATCTTTTCTTTTATCTCGGGAGGAGTCATTTATTCTCAAAGTTGGTTGGGAATCGATAAGAAATCGAACGGGCATTCAAGCTCGCTAAAGTGAAGGTTATTCAGCAGTGTAAGCAAGTCACTCTTAACCCTATAGTGAATTCAGATATGCTGTGCTAGGAGATAATGAAAGTCTCTTTTGGCAGCTCAATCCTCACGGTAATAATTATGCCAATTCTACCTAAAATTCTCTTCAGGTGATTAAAGGGGCTCCCTTTTTCAGTAGATGAGATTTGGATAAAAGGTATTATCTAAACGATTCTTTTCTCTGGATTGCTCTTTCAAATAAAAATTTAGCCTGCAGTAATATAATCAGGATTTCATCTCCTAAATTTGCCCACTATCTGCTAGTCTGGTATGTCAAGCTTACTGGCTTGCTTTGTACCAGCTGGTATTTTGTGTACTTCGGGGAGCCTTTTTTCTTGATTTTTTTGGAAAACTCTATTTATTCTGGTGTGGATGGAAGACAGGCATATATTTCTTGATTTTAATAGGACTCCTTGCAAGCATTATTTCTATCTACTCTCAGTCATATGGATAGTTCAATGTGCTCATCGGTGGGTATTCTAACTCAACAATGATGTACTAGCTGTTAATACATAATTAACTAAATCAAAGTATTCCCTCTCTGATATCTAAGTTTTTTAGATGAGACAGTTTACACAATTCACCATAGTAGAGCATGCAGAGGTCCAGGATTCAAGTCTTGCTGCCACTTACTAACAGTGGAGGTAGGATATCCAGTTAACATAAGGCCCGCGCGACACTCGGCGTTAACACTCCCAAATCTGGAAGTCCTAACCACGGTTTTAATGATAATGAGCGGCGAAAGCATACAAAGATAGTGAGGCTTCCATCACTTAGATTTAGGGCGATAGGGCACACCACAGATACGATAATTATTGATTCCATTACCGAACCAAAAAAGCTGACAGCAAACACTCATCTGCATTCTTAAAGGCTTAATCATGTACCGGTTCCCAAGCGTTATACCTTTCTTCTGCAATGATTCCATTCTAGGATTCCGCGTTTCAAAAAGTCTTTTTTGATACATCTATAACAGCCTATGTGTCTCAAAAAAGAACGGCGGCCACGAGTCATAATGCACTCTTTGCACAACAAATCCACTTTGAAGTTGACTTATTTGCTCGACCAATCGTCAGAATGTGTACGAGATACCATGGCACCGAAAATGTATCAGGGCTCAAGTAATTCACCGAAGCGACAAGACCTTGAAAGTTGCTTTTTCAAGTGTCAGGTTCGAATCACCCTGAATGAAGAGTGGGCGAACAAGATGCATAGCATATCATAAATGTTGAATTCTAAGAACGAGAGAGGAAACAATTCATATATTGACATTTCGTGCTCATTTCCAAATTTCTGCTTTGTTATTCCCATCATTAATAAAGTAGCTCGGGGGAGCACTCTTCTTTGGAAAGAGGAGTTGCTTGTCTTACCACACCAACCACCTTAGCGCTGGAGCTTCTAGCAATGGGCCACCCGAAAAGGTACTGCAGTGATATTGAATAGGGATCCTACATCGATAAATAGAATCCCCATAAAAATACCACTAGGCAAGGTTCGTCCACGGAGGGTGAGTCAGGGCCTAAGATCAGGCCGAGTCCGTATCGCCGCGGAGCAATAGCCGCGTCCGGATCTGATCTATTTTTTCTCTCAAATAAAAATCTCATTGGCGCCAAGCGTGAGGGAATGCTAGACGTTTGGTAATTTTTCCTTTCGATGTCCGATCCCGGATACCATGACTTGCCTTCAAACGGGTTTCACCTTCAAAGGAGAGTAGCATAGGGGGTGCAAGGGTGAAGATACTAGAGTATCAAATGGTTTTTGAAAAGCATTAGAAATCATGGTCAATCTCTCTCTTGTTACCGAGCTAGAGGCTAATCGAAGAGATAAGCCCTACCCACTATCCTTCCCCAAAAAAAGAGGTCCTGCAGGTCGGAAGGCTGCGGGGGAAGGAGAGGGACACTGGGCGAGATATATCAGCAGCGAATTCACTATACAAATAAAGGCACCTATCAAAAAGATACTTTGAAGGCTTTTGTATGCATATACTAGAATAGCATGATAAAAATCAAAGATTATGTCCAATTTGAAGCTATCTCAATTGATCCCTTGTTACTGCTCCTTTGAGCAGTAATAGATAGGGATGACAGGATTTGAACATGTGACATTTTGTACCCAAAACAAACGAGAGATAAGCAAACTTGATTTCTTTTTTAGTTTTAGTAGAGTTCCAATGAAAAATGGAAAACCACCCAATTGAAGGAAATGCATCATTGTGGTAAAGGTCGTAATGCCATAGGAATCATTACCGCAAGGCATAGAGGGGGAGGTCATAAGCGTCTATACCGTAAACAATCTACTATTTCAACATATTGTTTGCACTAGTTTCATAGCCATCTCTTTTAACATAACCTTTTTCAGTTCATGATCCGATGTGAGGAAAAGAATCCTAGGTCAAGGCAGTAGCACGATACGAGATCAGTATTTTCTACCCTATGTAGGCGACACAAGATACGGAACTTTTTTAACTTCTAAATCTATTTCCAAATACCCTAAAAGAAGTAAAGAAAGCGTCCAGCCGTTCGCCGAAGGAAGAGATTCTTTATCAAAGTCTCCGAAAGGAGCATTTAACCAGGCTTTTTGGACGTTCCATGATTAAACCGACTAGCAGCATTGGATCTAATCCCCCACGAAAAGTAAGAAAGTCCGTATATTTTGACCAATTCAAGGTGAAAAATGGGGTTACTCCCTCGGCAAAATTAGAGATGTCACTGGTACTATCTTTCTGTCTTTGACCTACTTTTCCTGAAGTATGGAGCAAATGGCGCCCTCTACTTCTACTTCTTACTAAAAGCGAAAAACCGACATTGCAAGCAAATTATAAGCCCTCGCCCGTTTGAGCCGGAAAACGTACCGGCTGTTTGAGTGTCATTTGACCTCTTTTCCCGTGTGACTAGGAATGCTCAATGACAACCTCTCAATTGTCACCGTCTGGACACTCTTGCTACCACGGTAGCACCTAGTGTGGTCAGCGATTGGAAAAGAAAGGAATATTTAATTCTTTTACTGCCTTCCATTCCACTATTCTGAACGACCAAGTGGGTCAATTTCTTTTTCGGTATGTGGAATTTTCTTTCGTTGTTACGACAGGCTGAGAGTAGTGTTCAAGACAGGCCGCTATTGTGAAATTGGTAGAAACACTGCTCTTAGGAAGCTGTGCTAATGCATTCCGGATCCATCCTAAACCAAAGACCGGGGCTAAGCGATACAATATTCATACTCGAGTTGCTTTCTTCTGCTTTACTGGATGCTGGTTTTCTTCAATCCTAGGTAGTCCCTTTTTACTCGTCGACGTGAAATTTATTCTATTTTTTTTATTTTAGTATATATTGATTGAATTGTAATCATTGGTAATGATATTAAATTCAACATATCAAACAGTTGATTTGGAGATAGATGTGACGAAGGAAGGGTATCAGGAATGGTATATTTCATGAGCCTTAAGATCTTTATTTTGCTATTATCCGGCCAGATCTAGGTGAGAACCAGGAGTCGACTAATTCAAGAGTTTACTACCGGCGAAGCCCGCTTGCTTCGGAGCGTGCTATTGCATGAAGCGGAAAAGGACAGTGAAATCTAAGGCCACACTAGACACGGAAAAGGAGGATTAGATATTTCGTCAACCACTGCTCAACATCA
This sequence comes from Nicotiana tabacum, assembly GCF_000715075.1. Lineage (NCBI taxonomy): Eukaryota > Viridiplantae > Streptophyta > Magnoliopsida > Solanales > Solanaceae > Nicotiana > Nicotiana tabacum. Next base: position 51,857,076 of record NC_134083.1, read on the forward strand.
ACTTCTCTTATGCAAGCTTGGTGTGTTCGATATCTTTCACCCACCAGCTTAAGGGGAGTATTCAGTGAGACGTATAGTTTAGTGTATTAAGTGAGGGGTAATTTAGTAATTTTATGCTGCTCCTCCACTAACTAATACCGGAAGTGCTTATATTAGTTAGTACTAGTATTCCTAGAATCAGTTAACATATTAATGAGAATTCCTATTCTTTCTCTCTACTTTCTCTCTACGATCTTCCTCAATTTCATAATTCATTGATTGCATGCATAATAATTTGAGTTTGTGTGAATAGATCTCAAATTCTATCAGAACAAACAGAAAATCATTTTCTCAGTAATTTGCCAATTTCCCTATTGCTTAGTAATGCGGGAACTTTCACGTCACAAGATAAATTTGACCAAAAAAGAAGAGGAAGAAGAATGACACACTCACAGAGAGAAGAGAGAAGCAAAAATAAAGAAACAAAAGGTCGAAAAGCGTGTAGAAAGGGAAAGTGGAAACTACTTATGTTTCATTTCCACGTTGGAGGACACATTACATATATGCTGTTAAAAGTCAAAAATAAGCTCAAATAGAAATTTATGGCAATAAGCGCACAGGTCGAAACCTTGAGCTTTTCTATAAACTAGATTGGTGTGGCCCGTGACACGGGCCCAACGCGAAGAAAGACTATCAAGGTGAAATATTCTTATCTCGTTCACATTCTAAGTAGGCGTTTGGACATGAATCCTAATTTGTTTTTTCAAATTTGAAATTTCACTAAAATTTGAATTGAAGATGAAGTTGTGTTTGATTATAATTTTTGCAACATATTTGAATGTCTTTTTTTCAACATATTTTGCAACTAAACACTAGTAACCTTCCTATTTTCAATTGAAAAACTGGTTCTCGCCAGATTTTCAAATTTGAAAATGCATTTTCAAGTAAAATTGGAAAAATTATAAGATTTTGATAACCAAACATTGTTTTCAAAAAAAAATGTGAAAAAAGGAAAAAATTTCTTATGTCCAAACGGGCTTTAAGATGTTACATGTATATTTCAGAGGCATAATCTCAACTATAAACTATGTAGTAATATAAAAATAGAACAAAACTTGGTGCCAAATGAAAAACTGGATAGAAATACAGAATATAAATAATGCACTTAGCGATATAAAGTACATAAAAGATTATTTGGCATGATTGATGACTCTGTTTCTTAGATTTAAAACTTCAAAAGCTAAAATGCTAATATCTTAAAAAGACATGTCATGAAACATCACACCAAATTCATCATCCACCAGTATAGAGCTAATACCAAATTGTTGTTGCTTGCCGATTTCTTCACCATCAAACTTACATTAGAGACACTACTCAGTCTTCTACTGTTCTTGACAGTTGTTACCATCCTGGACACCAAAGCAACTTCTTGCTCTCCTTCTGTATTCTGCAGAGCCACACAGTTAATTTTATCATCGCTGAGATCTAGAAAAATTCTATTGAAGATGAGATAATAGAAAACTTTTACGTGGCAGCTTACTATATTGCCCAATATAAATTCTAAATGCCTCCAAGCAAGCATCACCATAGCACTTAAATGTGCTAATGGCTCGAGGGACTTACACTACTTGTCCTTTTGGGTAAGGTATATTGTTTATTGCTTGGACAATCTAACAATGCACCAAATTCACCATTATTAGCGAAGGTTTTATACAACTATTCTTTGTTTTGGTCAATTAGTGTGAGTAATCAATTCCTATCTGGTTTTTGAAACCTGTACATCTTCCAAACTTGTTTCACATGAATATATCTGTTAGTTTTGTCACGACCCAAAATCCATTAAAGGTCGTGATTGCGTCGGGCACCGCTGTCAGGCAAGCCAACAATACATACTTAGTTTAATTACCCATTTTAGTATTTTTGAAATCAAAATTTCTCCAATGAAATAATAAAGATAAAATTCATAGAGTAAATGATAAATACTTTTAGCAACTAAATTTCTAAATAATTCACAACCATTCCCAAAACCCGGTGTAACAAGTGCATGAGCATTTACTAGGGAGTTAAAATAAAATACAGCATCTGTCCGGAATACAAATTAGACAGGAAAAATATAATAACTCTGAAAGAGACTCTGTTGGCTGCGGATCGTAATACAGAATGCAGCTCACCTATGTCCCCACAAGTTTTAACCACACCTCTGCGCCCACAAGGCCGCTAGAAATATATATACCTGCATAATAAAATGTGCAGCAAGTATAGTATGAGTACATAAATAATGTGTACCCAGTAAGTATCAAGCCTAATCTCGAAGTGGTAGAGACAAGATAGCCGACTTTGACACCCACTAATGGTCAACAATAATAAATGGAATAAATTATAATTATTTAACTCGACATGATTCATAGAGTTAACAATAATTTTATTCAACTAGCAGAAAAAATAAAAATCCTTAAAATGCAATAATTTCCAATCTATGAATTTAATCCTTCAATTTCAATAAAAATTTCAATTTATCAAATAGCTTTACAAGCTGCAATTCAATCTCAATAAATTTTCAATTTACCAAATAGCTTTACAAGCTGCAATTCAACTTTAATAAATTTTTAATTTATCAAATAGGTTTACAAGCTGCAACAAACTGTCCAAGTATCGTGTAATTATTATTATTATTAAGCACGATTTCTGCCGAGGTCGTACGACCCGATCCATAGTTTCGTGTACACTGCCGAGAGACGTGCGACACGATCCATAGATGCATTTATCCTGCCAAGGCGTTCAGCCAGCTCCACAAGAAATGGTGACATTTTCTTATGTATCTCCGAAAATAGAGTATATTAATTACAAGTTAAATTCGGGAGAATGAATAATTTCTTTTAACAATTAATTAATTTAAACAGAAAATTCAAGCATATGAGATTTTCATCCTTTAATATTTTTATCTAACGATTCACAACATATATATAAATATATCAAATAATTTAATTAAGTAAAGATTACTATTTACACAAGTAATTCATGCTTTTGAGTCCTAAACTACTCGGACTTTAGCATTAATAGTAGCTACGCACGGACTCTCGTCACCTCGTGCGTACGTAGCCCCCACAATTAGCAACAATTATTTAATTTAATCACCTATGGGGTAATTTCCCCCTCACGAGATTAGACAAGAGACTTACCTCGTCTTGCTCTAATTTAATCCACTAGTAAGCCTTTTCATCGATTATCCAACTTCGATTGGCTCGAATCTAACCAAAAATAATTTAATACAATCACTGGAATTTATAGGAATCAATTCTATAAGAAAATACTGCATTTTCAATAAAATCCCGAAATTAATTAAAAATTTGTCCGTGGGACCCACGTCTCGAAATCCGGCGAAAGTTACAAAATCCGACAACTCATTCAATTACTAGTCCAACCATACCAGTTTCACTCAAATCCGACTCCGAATCGATACTGAAATCTCAAAAATTCGTTTCTATGAGATTTCTAAAATTTCCCAAATTTCAATCTCAAAATACTAATTTATGGTGAAAATAATGATATACTTGTATATGTAGACCAAATCCGAGTTAGAATCACTTACCCCAATATTTTTCCCTTTAAAATCTATCAAAAGTCGCCTCTGCTCAAGCTCAAGTTCGTCAAAAATGGCAAATGGGACGAATGCCTTCTTTTATAAACTGCCCAGGCAGCCTTCGGAATTGGGCCTCGATCGTGGCCCCCGAGCCTGGGCTTCGGTCCTGGCCTCGATCATGACATCGATCCTGGGACTCGGTCATGGCCTCGATCATGGCCTCGAGCCTGGGACTCGGTCATGGCCTCGATCATGGCATCGAGCATGTGCCTTCGATCGTGACCCTCGATCTTGAGTCTTGATCCTGGCCCTCGAGCCTTGCCTTCGATCATGGCCCTCGAGCTGGACCTTCGATACACAAGCTCGAGCCTGAGCCTCGTCAACCCTGGGTTTGATACTTGGGATCGATTTCTGGGCTCGATCACAGCCTAGAATGTCCAACAGAAGAATTATTGAAGGAATTTAATGAATTGTTATTCTTGCTTGTTTATGGAATTAATTGTTACCCCTGTAAATGCGATTTAAATTGATAAATTAGAATTTTTCTGAATTGAAGGAATTTAATTAATATATTGAGAATTGTTACATTCGAAGGAATTTGATTATCTCTACTGATTAAACAAATTATTATAAATTCTGTAAATCATGTTGATGTAAATATCCTAGATATATTTCAGTTATTATTATTGACCCATAGTGAGTGTCAAAGTCAGCCATCTCGTCTGTGCCACTTCGAGATTAGGCTTGATAATTACTGAGTACACGTTGTTTACGTACTCATACTACACTTGCTGCACTTTTTGTTCAGGATCTGAGACAGGTACTAGTGGAGGACCTATTATCACATACCCACGTCATCACGAGGCATAGTGGTGAGCTGCCTTCCTGAGCCGTTCTGCAACTATCAGCGTCTTTTCTTATACTTACATTCTGTATATTTCATTTCAGACAGTATTTGGAGTTTTGTATAATCTACTAGATGCTCATTCACTTGTGACACCAAGTCTTGGCACACACATTGGTAGAGTTTGGGTTTATATTTTCTTGGTTTTAAATTTTATCAATGTATGCTTAATTTATTAGTTGGCTTGCCTAGCTGTAGTGTTGGGCGCCATCACGACCTACAGGTGAAATTGGATCGTGACAACATGGTATCAGAATACTAGGTTCACGTAGGTCTCACAAGTTATGAGCAGACCTAATAGAGTCTTGCGGATCGGTACGAAGACATCTGTACTTATCTTCGAGAGGCTATATGGTGTTAGGAAACTACCTTTCTTCATATTTCATCGTGCAATTGATGTAGTACTAAATATCCTTCTCTTATTCTCTCACAGATGGTGAGAACACGCTCTAATGAGAATCCATACCAGGGAAGAGCTACTCCCCCAGTTGCTAGAGGCCGAGGCAGAGGTCGAGGGAGGGCTCCAGGCTGTGGTAGAGGGCGAGGACGTCCCAGGACTATTCCGGTTATGCCGCCAGTGGATCCAGCAGAGAATCCCATTATTGAGGAGCAGGGTGAGGTGCCTGTGGCAGAGCCAGCTCCGGTGGACTTCACATCTGCACCGGGATTTCAGGATGTCTTGGGTCGTATGCTGCGATTCATGGATAATATGACTCAGGCCGGTTTATTTTTGGCAGACCTAGCCATATTTCAGGCAGGCGGGGGAGCACAGACCCTTACCGCGCAGGCTCATGGACAAGCAGCTGCTGTATATCAGACCCAGGGTGCACTACCCATGGGTGGAGTCCAGCCAGTAGCAACAGCTACACCTGAGCCCAGGCCAGCTGTAACCGTGGATCCTCAGAAACTATTGGACAGATGGACTAGGCTACATCCTCCTGTCTTCAGGGGTGAGCGACATGAGGATCCATAGGATTTCATTGATCGTTGCAAGGATAGACTATACAACATGAGTATATTGGAGTCCCATGGGGTTGATTTCGCTACTTTTCAGCTAGAGGGTAGAGCCCGTAGATTGTGGCAGTCTTATGCTCTTGGCAGACCAGCAGATTCTCCTCCCATGACTAGGGACAGGTTCACCCGTATCTTCTTGGGCAGGTATATTCCACCCTCCCAGAGGGAAGAGTTGCGGTTTCAGTTTGAGCAGCTCTAGCAGAGTCAGATGTCAGTGACCGATTATGAGGCGAGGTTTTCTGAATTATCTCGCCATGCACTAATGATACTCCCTACTGAGGCGGAGAGGGTGCAGAGGTTTGTAGCCGGTTTACATACTGGTATTCAGGCCACTATGGCTCGAGAGGTTGAGATGGGTACTTCTTATGAGCAAGTTGTGGAGATAGCCCGGAGGATTGAGGGTGTGCGTCAGTGGAGACGGGAGCAGATAATGAGGGATAAGTGGTTCAGGTACTCTGGAGAGTTCAGAGGTGCTCCGTCCGGGGGCAGAGGTTAGTTTGTGAGGGGACAGTCTCGCAGACCCCCATATCCAGCACCAACACCTCCTCGAGGTGCTCCAGTGCGACCGTAGCTCAATGCTATCCCAGAGAGTTCTTACTGCCCACTAGCTATTCAGGGTCCTCCCAGTGGGTATTCAGGTCCTAAGGGCCAGACACTTAGTCAGCAGGCCATCGTACCGAAAAGTTGTTACGAGTGTGGGGATCCCAGTCACATGCGGAGGTTTTGCCCCAGGCTTCGGGGTAGACCAGTACAGTAGGGTTAGCAGCCTATGCTTACCGGACCAGTTGCTCCACCAGTAGTCCGACCACCCATAGGTGGAGGACATGTGGGTAGGGGTCATCCTAGAGGTGGAGATTAGCCAGGCGGAGGCCAGACAGTTGGCGTTCCAACTCGGTTCTATGCTTTTCCGGCTAGACCAGATGCAGAGGCCTCAGATGCCGTGATTACAGGTATTATTTCTGTTTGTGGCAAAGATGCCTCAGTATTATTTGATCCAGGATCTATGTATTCATATGTGTCATCTCTATTTGCTCCATTCCTGGGTGTTTCTCGTGAGTCCTTGAGTACTCCTGTTTATGTGTCCACTCCTGTGGGCGATTCTGTTGTTGTGAACCGGATCTACCGGTCTTGTATTATTATATTCTGTGGTTATGAAACTAGAGCAGATCTCCTATTGCTTGAGATGACCGATTTTGAAATTATTCTGGGTATGGACTGGTTATCTCCATATCATGCTATTCTAGATTGTCATGCCAAGACTGTTACCTTGGCTATTCCAGCATTGCCTAAGCTGGAGTGGAAGGGTTCGCCTGTTAGTTCATTTAATCGAGTTATTTATTTTATAAAGGCTCAACACATGGTTGAGAAGGGTTGTTTGGCTTATCTAGCCTATGTTCGGGATACTACTGCAGAGACTCCAGCTATTGATTCAGTGCATGTAGTTCGGGAGATCCCCGATGTATTTCCGTCAGATCTTCGAGGTATGCCACCTGATCGTGATATTTATTTCTCTATTGACTTGGCTTCAGATACCCAGCCTTATATCTATCCCACCGTATCGCATGGCTCCGAAAGAATTGAAAATATTAAAAGAACAACTTGAAGAGTTACTAGCCAAAGGGTTTGTCAGACCGAGTGTATCGCCTTGGGGTGCACCAATATTATTTGTGAAAAAGAAGGATGGAACAATGCGGATGTGTATTGATTATCGCCAATTGAACAAAGTCACTATTAAGAACAAGTACCCATTGCCGCGTATTGATGATCTATTTGACCAGTTGCAGGGTGCTAGGGTATTCTCTAAGATCGACTTGAGGTCGGGGTACCATCAGTTGAAGATTCGGGATTCGGATGTTCCGAAGACTGCTTTCCGTACTAGATATGGTCATTATGAGTTTCTGGTAATGTCTTTTGGTTTAACTAATGCCCCGGCAGCATTTATGGATCTGATGAACAGGGTATTCAGGCCATATATTGACTCATTTGTCATTGTCTTCATTGATGACATTTTGATCTACTCACGTAGTAAGGAGGAGCATGAGCAGCATATGAGAGTAGTGCTTCATACATTGCGGGAACAAAAGCTATATGCTAAGTTCTCTAAATGTGAGTTTTGGCTAGAGTCTATAGCATTTTTGGGACATATCGTATCGGGCGAAGGTATTAAAGTTGATCCCGAAAAGATTGAGGCAGTTCAGAATTGGCATCGTCCTACTTCGGCGACGGAGATCAGGAGTTTTCTGGGTTTGGCAGGTTATTATCGTCGGTTCGTGGAAGGTTTTTCATCTATTGCAGCACCTTTGACCAAATTAACCCAGAAGGGTGCTCCTTTATGATGGCCCGATGATTGTGAGGTGAGCTTTCAGAAGCTCAAGACATCATTGACTACATCACCAGTGTTAGTGTTACCTTCCGGTTCGGGGATGTATACAGTGTATTGCGACGCTTCGCGCGTTGGCTTGGGTTGTGTATTGATGTAGGAAAGGCAAGTTATTGCATATGCTTCACATCAGCTGAAGCCCCACGAAAGGAATTATCCGGTACATGATTTGGAGTTAGCTGCGATTGTTCACGCTCTTAAGATTTGGAGGCATTATCTTTATGGGGTGTCTTGTGAAGTTTACACTGATCATCGCAGTTTGCAGCATTTGTTCAAGCAGAGGGATCTAAATTTGAGGCAGCGTAGATGGCTGGAGTTACTAAAAGATTATGATATTACTATCCTGTATCATCCGGGCAAAGCAAATGTGGTTGCAGATGCCTTGAGCAGAAAGGCGGAGAGTATGGGTAGTTTGGCTTTTATTTCAGCAGAGGAAAGGCCATTAGCCTCGGATATTCAGTCCTTGGCTAACAGACTTGTGAGGCTGGATATTTCAGAGCCCAGCCGAGTTCTTGCATGTGTTGTGGCCCAATCTTCACTATTTGAGCAGATCAAGGCTCGCCAGTATGATGACCCACACCTGGTGGTTCTTCGTGAAACGGTACTACGAGGTGATGCCAAGGAAGTTACTATTAGAGCAGATGGTGTTCTACGACTCCAGGATCGTCTGTGTGTTCCTAATATGGATGAACTGAGGAAAAGGATCCTGGAAGAGGCACACAGTTCTCGATATTCTATTCATCCAGGTGCTACGAAGATGTATCGTGACTTGAGGCAGCATTATTGGTGGCGACGAATGAAAAAGGACATAGTTGAGTATGTAGCTCGGTGTCTAAATTGCCAGCAAGTTAAATATGAGCACTAGAGGCCAGGTGGCCTACTTCAGCAGATGACCATACCTGAGTGAAAATGGGAATGAATTACTATGGATTTTGTAGTTGGGTTGCCGCGAACCTTGCGGAAGTTTGATGCAGTTTGGGTCATTGTTGACAGGTTGACCAAGTCGGCACATTTTATTCCTGTTGTGACTACGTATACTTCAGAGAAGTTGGCCCAGATTTATATTCAGGAGATAGTTCGGTTGCACGGTGTGCCAATTTCCATCATATCAGATAGAGGTCCTCAGTTTACTTTACATTTCTGGAGAGCAGTACAGAGTGAGTTGGGGACCCGTGTAGAGCTCAGCACAGCCTTTCATCCGCAGACCGATGGACAGTTAGAGAGGACAATTCAGATTTTGGAGGATATGCTCAGGGCATGTGTGATTGACTTTGAAGGTCAGTGGGATCATTTCCTGCCTTTGGCCGAGTTTGCTTATAATAACAGTTACCAATCCAGCATCGAGATGGCTCCATTTGAGGCTTTATATGGTCGGCGATGTCGTTCACCTATCGGATGGTTTGAGCCAGATGAGGCTAAGTTATATGGTACTGATTTGGTAAGTGATGCCTTGGAAAAAGGTAAAGTTGATTCATGAGAAACTTTGTACAGCTCAGTCCAGACAAAAGAGTTACGTGGATCAGAAAGCGCGTGATATATCATTTATGGTAGGTGAAAAAGTTCTCTTGAATGTTTCGCCGATGAAGGGAATTATGAGATTCGGGAAGAAGGGCAAGTTGAGCCCAAGGTTTATAGGCCCATTTGAGGTGTTGAAACGAGTTGGGGAGGTTGCTTATGAGCTTGCCTTGCCTCCCAGCCTATCGGGAGTTCATCCGGTTTTCCACGTATCTATGCTCCAGAAGTATCATGCCGACCTATCACATGTGTTAGACTTCAGCACAGTTCAGCTAGATAAAAGCTTGGGTTATGAAGAGGAGCCAATTACCATTGTTGATAAACAGGTTCGCCAGTTGAGATCCAAGAGGATTTCTGCAGTAAAAGTTCAGTGGAGGGGCCAACCAGTCGAGGAAGCGACTTGGGAGGCCGAGGAAAACATGCGGAGCAGATATCCAGACTTATTCAGCACTTCAGGTACAATTCTAAACCCGTTCGAGGATGAACGTTTGCTTAAGAGGTGGAGAATGTAATGACCCAATCGGTCATTTTAACTTTTAGAACCCTGTTCCCTAAAATAAAATTTCCCATAGGTGCTTGTAATGATTTATGACTTGCGGGGATGGTTGGTTCGGGATTTGGAAGTGTTTGGAGTGAAACCGGAATATTTGGTTCCTTAAGTTGGCCTTAAAGTACTAAGTTTGACTTCGGTCAACATTTTGAGAAAATGACCCGGAATAGAATTTTGATGATTCCAACAGCTCCGTATGGTGATTTTGGACTTGGGAGCGTGATCGGAATTTTATTTGGAAGTCCGTAGTGAAATTAGGCTTGAAATGGCTAAAATAGGAATTTAAAGTTTGAAAGTTTGACCGGGGAGTTGACTTTTTGATACCAGAGTCGGAATCCAGTTTCGAAAATTTTCAAAGCTCCGTTATGTAATTTATGACTTGTGTATAAAATTTGAGGTCAATCGGAATTGATTTGATAGGTTCTGACATTGAATGTAGAAGTTGAAAACTTAGTTTCATTAAGCTTGAATTGGGGTATGATTCATGGTTTTAGCATTGTGTGATGTGATTTAGAGGTTCGAATAAGTTCGTATGATGTTTTAGGACTTTTGGTATATTTGGTTGAGGTCTCGAGGGCCTCGGGTGAGTTTCGGGTGATTAACGGATCAAAAGTTGGACTTATAAAGCTACTGCAATTTTCTCTTCTGCTGCATATTCTGGGCTGTGATCGAGCCTCAGATCGAGCCCCAGATCGAACCCAGATATCGAGCCCACGATCGAGGCCTGAGTCGAAGCCAGGGACGAGGCTCAGTATCGAAGCCTCGATCGAAGGCAAGGCTCGAGGGCATGATCGAAGGTAAGGCTCGAGGGCTAGGATCGAGACCCATGCTCGATGCCCTGATCGAAGGCTCAAGCTCGATGCCATGATTGAGGCTATGATCGAAAGCCCAACCTCGATGCCCTGATCGAGGCCATGACCGAGGTCCAGGCTCGAGCCTGTGATCGAAGCCCCGATCGAGGCCCAGTTCGAGGACGAGTTCCGAAGGCTGCTGGGCAGTTTTATAAAAAGAGGGCATTCGTCCCATTTGCCATTTTTGACGAACTTGAGCTTGAGCAGAGACGACTTTTGGCAGATTTTCAAGGGAAAAACATTGGGGTAAATGATTCTAACTCAGATTTGGTCTACATATACAAGTATATCATTGTTTTCACCATAAATTAGTGTTTTGAGATTGAAATTTGAAAAATAAATCTAGAAATCTCATAGAAACGAAATTTTGAGATTTCGGTATTGATTCGGAGTCGGATTTGAGTGAAACTGGTATGGTTGGACTCATAATTGAATGGGTTGTCGGATTTCGTAACTTTCGTCAGATTCTGAGATGTGGGCCCCGCGAGCGAATTTTTAATTAATTTCGGGATCTTTTCTTTAAAATGTAGTATTTTCTTATAGAATTGATTCCTATAATATTTAGTGATTGTATCGAATTATTTTGGCTAGATTCGAGCCAGACGGAGTTGGATAATCGTGGAAAAGGCCTTATAGTGGATTAAATTGGAGCAAGACGAGGTAAGTCTCTTGTCTAATCTTGTGAGGGGAAAATTACCTCATAGGTGATTAAAATTAAATAATTATTGCTAATTGTGGGGGGGTGTGCTAATTGTGGGGGGGCTATGTATGCACGAGGTGACGAGAGTCCGTGCGTAGCTACTATTAATGCTAAAGTCCGGGTAGTTTAAGACTCAAAGCATGCCTTACTTGTGTAAATTGTATTCTTTGATTTATTTATATTAATTGATAACTATATGAATATATTATAAATTTTTAGATAAAGATATTAAAGGATGGAAATCTCATAGGCTTGATTGTCTGTTTATGTGTGTGTGTGTGTGTGTGTGTTAGGCTTGATTTTCTATTTAAATCAATTAATTGTCAAAAGAAATTGTTCTCCTCCCAAATTTATCTTATAATAAACATACTGTCCTTCCGAAGGCACATAAGAAAATGTCCTCCTTTCTTGTGGAGTGGGTCGAACGCCTCGGCAGGATAGATGCATCTATGGATCGCGCCGCACGTCCCTCGGCAGTGTACACGATACTTTGGATCGGGTCGTACGTGCTCGGCAGAAATCGTGCTTAATAATAATAATTACACGATACTTTAATAAATTATTTCAGATTGAGAAGATAATTAATAAATTGAAAAAATCTTTGGAATTTAATGAATTATTATTCTTGCTTGTTTATGGAATTAATTGTTACCCCTGTAAATGAGATTTAAATTGATAAATTAGAATTTTTCTGAATTGAAGGAATTTAATTAATATATTAAGAATTGTTACATTCGAAAGAATTTGATTATCTCTGCTGATTAAACAAATTATTATAAATTTTATAAATCATGTTGATTTAAATATCCTAGATATATTCTAGTTATTATTATTGACCCATAGTGAGTGTCAAAGTCGGCCATCTCGTCTCTACCACTTCGAGATTAGGCTTGATACTTACTGAGTACACGTTGTTTACGTACTCATACTACACTTGCTGCACTTTTTGTGCAGGATCTGAGACAGGTACTAGTGGAGGACCTATCATCACATACCCACGTCATCCAGAGGCATAGTGGTGAGCTGCCTTTCTGAGCCGTTCTGCAGCTACCAGTGTCTCTTCTGATATTTATATTCTGTCTATTTTATTTCAGACAGTATTTGGAGTTTTGTATAATCTACTAGATGCTCATTCACTTGTGACACCGGGTCTTGGCACACACATTGGTAGAAGTTGGTATTTTATTATTTTCTTGGAATAAAAGTTTAATCAATGTATGCTTAATTTATTAGTTGGCTTGCCTAGCTGTAGTGTTGGGCGCCATCACGACCTACAGGTGAAATTGGGTCGTGACAACATGGTATGTTGTAAGATTTGAGCACCTGATGTGCAATTGTGATATGTTGTAAGATTTGAGCACCTGATGTGCAATCTGTGATATGTTGTAAGATTTGAGCACTTGATGTGCAATTTTTGAAATGCTGTAATATTTGGGCACTTGAGGTGCAAATTATATTATGCTGTGATATTTGGACACTTGAGGTGCGATTTGTGAAATATTGTGATATTGATACGCATGTAGTGAGATAAGGGTGGCTTGAAACGCGTGGCTAGTAGGGGAACTACTAGAAGTCATTGCAGTGATATAAAGTCAGGGTGATGAAACGCATGCGGTGAGATAAGGGTGGCTTGAAACACGTGGCTAGTAGGGGAACTACTAGAAGTCATGCGGTGAGATAAGGGTGACTTCAAACGCGTGGCTAGTAGGGGAACTACTAGAAGTCATGCGGTGTGATAAGGGTGGCTAAAACGCGGGATGCTATTTCGGAAAATGATTTCTTTAAAAATTTAATGTGAAGGCTCCCTCGGTGATATAAGTAAATGAGATATTGTGAATTTATTTATGATTTGGGACTACGAGGCGGTACCTCGGGAGTGCCCTGTTGATATTTCTTTATTCATGTTCTTGCCTTGGGTGATTTGGTTTTATTTAATATGTAAATTCTTGTCTTCTTCCGTGGTGTACTAGTTGACTTTATTATTATGTATTTTGTGCTCCTAGTTGTATTGTGTAGACTTTGGCTTTTTAGCACGAGACTCTGAAGAAGTATATTTCTGGTTTTCTTACTGATTTTTGATGATTGAGTTGATTTAAATAAAATGAATTATTATTATATTTTTAAATTAAATAGTTTTACAACCAAATCAGTAGTTTATCTGATGCTTTGATATAAGTGCAAAGTTATTTTCTTCACCCAAATAATTTATAAAAATAAATTCAATTCTTTGTTGATTTCTTAATTGATTTAAAAACTTTTAAACTCACTTTAGTGGAAATAAATTGATCATGTGGATCTTATATATATTGAAAATATTGGCATGTGAATTGTGGTTGTGATATGAAATGTGGGCACGAGGTGCTGTGATTAAATGATAATGATATTTGACACGTGAGTTGTCCGTGCAGGTGAGATATGAAATGAGGGCACGATGTGCCGGGAAAATATAATGATTTAATTATGGGCATGAAGTGCCGTGGAGATATGAAAAATGGGTTGAGACCCGTATTTATGAAAAATATGAAAATGGGTTGAGACCCCTATTTTTTTTATGATTATGAAATGAGGTGTCACATGGTGACTTTTTAAATTGAAGAATTATATTCAAAATATTTATTTGGAAGAATTTTTATTTAGAAAGTATTATATGAAAGAATTGTATTTGAAAGATAATTATTTGAGGAAAATTATATTTGAAAGAGAGTTAATTGGTAGAATTATATGTGAAGGATATTTAATTGAAGAACTTGATTTAACTGAGTGTAATTTTATTAATTAATTGTTGAGAGATATTAAATGGTGATCTTATTCTCTTACTGTGCATATCACTGGATGGAGTTGTTGTTATCATTGCTAGTTATTTTTCAATACTATTGTATATTGCTATATTGCACGGGGTATTAGACTAGTGAGTGTCTTGACTGTATCTCGTCTCTACTCCATTGAGGTTAGTCTTGATGCTTACTGGGCACCGCTGTGGTGTGCTCACTCTACACTTCTGCACATTTTTGTGCAGAGCCAGGTATTGAAGATAACGGACTTGAGCAGAGTTAAAGCGGGATCGTTAGGATTCAAGGTAGAGCTGCTTGGTCGTCGCAGTTCTTTGGAGTCCTTTCATTTCATTGTACTGTTAACTTGTAATCAAACAGTATGGTATATTCGGTCCTCGTGATCATTCTATGTATTCGGTTAGAGTTCGTGACTCAGTACTGCCAGTCTTGGGAGGTTGTATATTGTAATTATTTTCGCTGTTAGTTAAAAAAAAATGATGATTTCAAAAATGCAATGGAAATCGGCTTACCTAGTTTTAGAGATTAGGTGCCATCACGACGCTTGTGGTGGAATTTTGGATCGTGTCAATAATGTACTTTAGTGTGCTCGTTGTATAAAAAAACAACGTTGATAATATGGATGAATCGTTTGAAACATGTGCTTTTGAAAAACGGACATGTGCTTTTGAAACATTACGGATGACATATTTTCGTAGTATATATCCCACAGTTTTCTAACGTCGGTTGAACACTTGAACTATAATGTACCAATATAGTTGCAAATAAACTTCAGAGAGCTGATGGCGTCTTGAAGAGAACTTCCTCGTGTAAGCATTCAGAAATATTGTTAACTCATTCTAATATCCCTCAGTCTTTTGCAACTTCCTTATATGTCTGACACCCTCTTCCATTAACCATGAATAAATCTTCAAATGAATATGGTCCTCTAACATACTTCAACAATAATCTCAAATAGTATATTTCATCTTCTCCGCTATTCAAGAAAAGAGTATAAATAGATACAAATTTATAAAATATATTAAAGAAATTCTTTTGAAGTGTAAATATTAAATTTCTTACCAGTAGCAATTCGATTAATTACATTTTTTTTGTTCATGTCTTCGATCGGCTGAGGGTTCCGAATATAATACTCTGCAGTATGTACTGAAATACTCAGTGAACATAGAATGGTTGATATTGTCAAACTCAAGATACTTAACAAATTTTGTGCCACCAAAGCCAACGACTTACGAATGTTTATGTTTTCTTGTCGTGTTTGATTCTTTCCCATTCTCTTTTAGAATATCTGCATCTTGCTTCTTATTGTTTAAAAATCCCTAGTCTTATACCTTATATATGTGTTCCAATCTATTCGGTAGCCCTAATAACCTATTCTGATCTCTACAAGTGTATGCGTCCTCTAACACTCTACTAAGCCCCCTTCTCAGTTATTCGATGGCAAAGTAAATAATTTGCATTTGTTATAGCATACTCTAATAAATAAAAAATTATCAAAAATATCATTATAGTCATTCACGTTGACGTGAAAGCAGTATAGTAAGATTTCATAAAGCAGTTATAATTATAGATATATTTAAGAATTTACTTATTGTATTCAAAATGAAATATGATTAGAAACTTTTATCAATCATCTATACAAAATATAAAAAGTTAAAATTTATAGAAGAATTAAACACAAAAAGAAACACGACGTAAGACAGTTGCGAATTTGACATGAAAAAGTACATGAGACAAATCTTTTGAATGATGAAAATCAGTATTATATTACACTAACATTGGTCTTGAATGTAAAATAAACCATTGATCTCTTAATATATAAAATTTCGAGTAAAATACTACGTTAATGTATAAGATTTTGATATCCAAAACTAAAAACTATGGCTATAATTTACTTAGAACTCCAAAAATGTTATCCCTGTTACGATACAACAGCTACAACTACAAACGTTAACATGTCATTATTTTACTTTTACCTTTTGTAGGTGAATAGCTTCAGTCGTGCATGATATACATGTAAATGGCTATAATACCTAAAAGTAGATTTTATGCAAGTCATAAAAGAATAGAATATAATTTCTAGAATTTAATTTGTAATGTTAAGTTGGAAAATATCTTCCTACACAAATGTTTTATATGTGTCAACCTAAACCAATTAGAATAGAATTTCTAGAACATGTAATTTTTGTTAAACCAAACCAAAATCGGAACACAAAAAGGAAATTAGTAATATTACCAATTATATATATATATATATATATATATATATATATATATATATATATATATATATATATATATATATATATATATATATATATATATATATATATATATATATATATATATATATATATATATATATATATATATATATATATATATATATATATATATATATATATATATATATATATATATATATAAGTTAGATTTTCCTTCCAGAACCGTAAGATTTTCCAAAGCAAAAAAAAGTTACTATTATTTAGAAAATCATTTATGGTAAAAGTTAGATTTAGTAATTAGTTAATTACAGACAAGGCAGATGCACCTTGACTTAAGCGGAAAGTTCGAGATTGCTCAGTGGCATAAAAGAAACCCCCGTTTACTTGATTTGAGCTTGGAAGGAGAAATTAGGAATGACTTTAAATTAATCAACAAGAGTTTGAACAATATAAGGAATTGGTTTAATCTACAATATAATTCTAGGGATAAACATCATCTGTTCTTGTAGCCATAGTTGAGTGAACTTAATGCTCTTAGTTGAATTCGGGGGAATTAACTAGGACAGAGTTGTTAATTGTTGGGAAATTAACTATTGGGTAATTGAGAATTTCGTTATTTGTTGGGAAAAGTATTTGGCTCCTCCTCGTTTCCTCTTGTTTTTATTACGTTCTTATTAGGATGAGTGACACATTTCTCATTTAATGTTAATAGTTTAGATTTAATTATATATATATATATATATATATATATATATATATATATATATTGTGGGTTGTCAAGTACTTGAACCTATTGTGTACGAAATTTTTGCCTCTCTTTTTTATCCTTTTCCCCTTGTAATGTTCAATTTTTTGGATTTTGAACATTTAATTTTATTATGTGCATTCATTTTTCATGCAGAGATAATTGCCGAGGTCTTGAGGTCAGGTATTTGTCCATCTACAGGTTCATGTTTTAAGTTATAAAGAGAAATGTTATTGTAAATGTAAGAGAAAATGAATTGTAAATTGGTTCTGACGTTTGACGTGATCCTTTAAAGTCTAATTATCTGTCCATCCCCTGTCCGCTAATTTTGTGGATACTATTTGACTGGAAATTTAGGTGTCATTCAAATCTCTGGTTTTCCTTATTCAAGCTGGCGTATTTTATACTATTATATTAGTGATATTTTCATAACTTTTTTCGTTGTAAATCAGTAAGCTTTCCTCCTATTATTACCTCGGAATGTATTTTTAAAGGCCATAGAATTGAGCATCGATCACAATGTAATTTTTGAGAACTAAATGACCTATAAAAACCATGTGAAATTTCTTTACTTTGTCACTTTTATACCCTGTAAACCTTCTTCTTCTAACTACTCCTGGTAGTTGTTTTTCCTAACACTGAACATAAGCAGCTCTGATGTAAGTTTGCACGATCATATTCATCCAAAAATCAACCTTTACTGCTCGTAATGTATTGGACCTCATTGTTCTTAACCTTCTTCTTGCTTTGCTTGGCCATGTTCTTTCTAAATGGAGCTCCATTTATTTAGAAGTTCATTGATTCACTAGGTATATGCGAGTGCAATTGAACCTCCTTAATTCTAGTATGTACCTACTTTGGCAAGCATGGAATTTAGGTAAACAAAGTTTGAAAACATTGTTTTCAAATGTCACATCAGGTTTAAATAACATATAATGGTACTAGTTTATATTTATTTGAATTCTTCTCTTTTAAGAAGGAAAACTTTTAAGCATTTAAATTCTAAGTCAAGTTTTTGGGGTATACGAACAAGATAGTAGGCATAGCTTTTCTAGAAGAAGAAATAGGTTATCCTCTTGAATTTTTCGAGCCGAGGGTCTTTCGGAAATAGCCTCTCTACCCCTCTGGGGGTAGGAGTTAGGTCTGCATACACTCTACCCTCTCCAGACCCCACTTGTGAGATTATACTGGGTTGTTGCTGTTGTTGTTGTTGATATATGTCAATATGCATTTCCCTGAGGTTGAAGACTACTGAAGTAGCACATATGGTGATCTCCATGTGCTCTCTTTACGTTGCAGAAAAATACATTGTATCCTTAGGTGATCAGGTAGCATCATTCAGAAAGATCCAGATATGGATTACAGTACATTGTCCCTGAAATCTCTAGAGGTGCATAAGTTCAGTTCATGTTCTATGGTTTTGTATATTAATTGCTGCAAATCACATGGATATACTAACGCTTTGTCATTCATCTGAAGTAGTTCTGACACGTATTGTGGTACTTTCTTCTAGGACTATGGAGTATCTTCTGTTATTTGAAGATTTTGCAATTGTAGGTAAAGACAGCTTCTTGGTACTATCGATGAGCTACATATATTTTTGTATTTGTGTATTATTGTTGAAGTTCATTTTCTCTAGATTGTCACTATATACCAACTAAGTCGTTGGGAAGTGGAATTGACGTCATATACCACATTTATAGCTTTTCTTATAAATTGAAATATCGCATGAGATACCAACAGTTGGCCCGATATCTTTTCACATGATATTGGTTTAAGCTTAACAATGTTCATATGTTAACATATGAATCATTTTGCAGGTCTACAGATGTCACATTCTTTGTCTTGGAATCCAATGGACTATGGAGAGTTCTTGTTCTTCCACAACAATATCTCTGCCGTGAAATCTGTCGGAGATCACTTCAATCAAATGTAAATAGAATTCAAGTTGGTTCGTTGTTGCCATTAACTTCTTTCTTGTTTGGTAGAAAATTCAAAGAGTTTTTAATACTGGCTCTCCTCTTGAATCAATCTCGTCTAGAAGCTCTCTACACGATGTAGGTGCTTTCAGCAATCTAAAGAAATGGGACATGTTATCAATCATTCCTTCTGGTCAAAATCCAATTATCGAATGTGAATTTCCTGGAACCATCTCCCGGGGATCTGATGCCAATAGTGTAGAAGATATGGATATTCATGACCCTAAGGAAAATAGATCCACAGACAGATACTCAAGGAAAAAACCTAGAAAGAAGGGGAAGCGGAATAGAAATCTCAAGTGCAGTAATGGCCTAAATGAGCTTCAATCTGCAGTTGGATGTTCAATAACTCAAGCTGTGATACAAAGATGCCATGACCGTGAGCTCTATTGCTCTTGGCTCAAGAAGTGATGAAAGATGTAGTTCGGGTGGATGTAAATCACCTGTAAGTACAGAGGTTTCTTCTGCTGGATACATCTTAAACAGTGCTGGTGAGAGGAAAAAGCGTTCAAAGCAGCATGTTGGGAATCCTTATGTAACAGAAAAGAAGGATAAGTATTTTAGAAGAGTTCCGAAATACTCAAATGTCTATGCAAGTAGTACTGGAAACCAGAATAGCCAAGCGAGAAAGGAAAATTATCATTGTATTTGGAAAAGGGTCCAGAAGAATGATGCTGATGTAAGCAACTGTGACTTGGAAAAATTGAACTTAGGTTTCTCACTGTTTGATGATAGGTTGAAAACGAGTACATTGAAGAAAGAGCTTCCTAATCGTGTTGATTCTATTATATTATCACAATCCGCACATGAAAATCAGGAAAAGCTCAAAGTTTCAAAAAATCCCAGGAGAAATAAGTGTTTAGATCCACTGGAGGAGAATGAAAGTCAATGTCAGAAAGGATCTCCAGTTAATGGAGCCTCTTCAAATGTTTGTTTGAAGACTAACACACAATCAGATGATGTATTTGGTTCAGCTACCCAAATAGCTTCAGCAAAAAGATCAATTAATGCTGCAGATTCTCGAACTGGAACAAGTTCTTTCAGGGCTAGATACAAGAAAAGGAATGTTCAATATGTTTCCCTTAAACCAATCCCGAATCCCAAAGCTTGTTCCCGTAATGTGGAAGCAACAGGAGATGTCCCGATTGTTGTATCCAACGTGGATGATCAAATGGTTGAACATCAATTTGACTTGTTATCTAGATCAGAGAAGTTCGATGACCTAACAGCGCGGCGGCAGGAGCTTCCTGCTGTGGATGGAGAGGGTGACAAAGCGGACAAAGAAGTTTCTCCTCCTGGTCAAAATGTTACACATGAGCAACTGGCTTCTAAATGTCAAGCTCCTGTTTCTTCCTCAGTGAATGTCAGAGTGTTAAATGCAGGTCCAAATTCAGAAAATATAAAAGCATTACCTGGTGATACTCAGTTTGGGAAGTTGAGAAATCATAACACATGCACTCTAGAGCAGGGCTACGACAATGCTGCTATGGCGAAGTTCTTCGTTCCTGAAGCTAAAATCCAAACCTTTCATAGTCTTGAAAATGATTGGAGAAACATTTCTCAGGCAGTGAATGATGCCCATAGGGCACAGCTAGCCTCTAATTCTGCCTCTCCATTTATATGCCCATCTGTTAGTATTCGGACTTGTCGGGCTTGCCTCTGCAGTCAAGCTACTAATGATCCTCTATGCAGACATGAGATACCGAATATCTCTTTGGAGAACTTGTGGCAGTGGTATGAGAAACATGGGAGCCATGGTTTAGAAGTAAAAGCAGGGGATCACAGAAATGCAAGACATTATGGGATGGATCATTCTAAGTTTCGTGCCTATTTTGCTCCATATTTGTCAGCCATGCAGCTCTTCAAGGACCATAGGACTCGTCCAATCCATAATGATAATAGGATTCAAGCTCTTTACTACAGAAAGGTGTTCTTTCTGACTCGACGTCATCTTCAGAGAATGGAATAAACGTATACATCGAGAATGGAATCTTCATTGATGTCATCACGGACCAGATCGGGCCATTCAATAAATGGTCCTTTCGATGTCCTAAATACAGTCCTTTCAGAATATTCACAACATAGTAGCACTTCACCATCAGCAAATATGTATTTTGGTATAGTTAAAGGAACCCCAATAGCAGGTATAGTAAGCATTTTAGACCAAGATTCTTTGACACCATAAAGTTTCATCACCCATAAATTAAATGTGCTCCCGTCATGATAAGTAGAATAAACGCATAACATTCCTTTCAACACTGATACAACTGACTCTCTCACTGTCATCGTCAAGCATACTGGCTCTGGCAACGGTTCATCTCTGTACATTTCATTTGAAATATTAAACGAGATCACAATAAACTCTGGGAGCTGAATAGATCCTAGCCAATGAAATGCTCCATGTACAAATGCCAAATCCATATGCATAAACAAGCATGATACGTTATTTCTACAACTTTTATTAGCAAGTTTTCTCCAAGAACCACTTTTAACTGAGAGAATTTCATTGAGGGTGTCATCCTCGTTATTAACCTTAAGGACCTTATAGTCATTACTACTTGAGTCAAAACCCAATCCAAAAGTGTATCTATTTCTGTCCACGGTGGAGTAATCTGAATGAGGAAGTACTATTGTTTCTCTTGTGGAGGGATTCCATAGCAATAATATCGAAGGCTCTCTCTTAGGTGTATTCCGAAGCCCGACTAAAAACAAGCCATCACAACAACAATATATTCTGCCATACTTTGGTTCATAGTTTAACGGGCAATCAAGTTTTCGTACGACTTGAATATTCAAAGATAAAGAAGAAAAAGAGATGCTGGTATTAGCTTCACCATCCTTATAAGATATTTGGCTAATAAGCAATTTTTGAAGGTTTTGGTTCCTGCTGGCAATATTGAGATGCTTCGTCCTAAAGTAACATGATGAGATTAATGTATTCCAAGATCCAGAAATACACTTAAATCGCATAAGAGACTCAACAGGTAACCTGCTGAGGATATCGACAATTATTTCCTCTTGGACGTGAGTTCCCATTCCTACATACGACAAGGCAAGTACTTTTAATTATTAATCCACAGGTTGAACACCTTTATGTTGAGCAGAAATTGAAGAAGAAACCTACAACAATTAGAGAATACTATTAGTTAGAATATATTTTCAAATACATCTTACTTGAGTAATATGTTAGAGGAGGCCGACAACTACGCTGTTGCAAAATAACCGAATACACAACCATGTTTGTTCAATTGTGTATGTCTTTATGATTTTTCTTTTTGCTAAAAATATAGTTTGTCATATATTTATGTAAAAATCAAAATTGATAGAAACGCCTAAACAATATATGTTAGGTTAACGGCCCAAGAGGTAGCATAACCCTAGCAAGAGCACGTAAGCAGTAAAACAAAGACTATACACAATTGTGAAAAATACAATATGCAGATGAATATTCGCAGAAAAAAAAAATAACAGAAATATTCAACCATTAGATATGCTTCTTTTTTAAAATATGGATGATTTTGCTAAGCCAAGTTTATTAAGGAAAGCTTCAAGCCTTCAACCTACATATCAACACATAGTTTCACCTTGACTATAATACAATAAATACAAAGTATAATAAATAAGAAAAACAACAAAGCAACACTACATGAAGAATAAGTTAATGTAAAAAACTTAGAGAGAAAAGAACTTAAACCTTATCCCAAAGAAGCAAGGAGCGAAGAAGTTGATGCGTTGTTTAATTGAAAGAACAAGTTAGCTGTAGGCTTTATAGATGTGGGGTGAGTATTATATGCTACCAATATAGAGTCAAAATGGGTTTGACGTGGTAGGACAGCCCAACCTGGATTATGATTTTCAGTCTATTCGTGAAAGTACCCTTCTTTTAAGGGCAAGAACGTAAATATGCAAGATTTTAGAAATTTTTAATGAATCTTAGCAGCATTCGTTAATTAACAAAATATGTCAACGAAAGATTTACTTTCCTTAACAAAAACTTATAAAACTGGAATAACCATCTATGATCTATTCACCAATTTCTCACCCCTCAAAATTAAGAATCATGCATGCTAATTTTAAGGATCTGTTTAACTTTTTTACCTTAAGAAAAAGAAACAATGTGGCCTAAAGTTTTTTCTAATTGGAATTCAAATTAGGATAATATACATTCTATTTTAACATGTACATTTGTAACTACCCAAGCAATCTCTTCTCTTTTTCTTGCTAAAAGATATTGTCTTTCTATATTATTTTTGCTTTTGTATCATTTAAAGAATATGAAACTAATAAATCTAGAATATATAGTGTATAATAATATACAGATGAAAACCAAATAATTATAAAATGATAGTAAATATTACTATTATATATTGACTATCACAGTTAAAATAATAGTACTAAACTAAAATATTCAATATATCATCTATTTCTTGAAATATTACAGTGAAATGTTGATATTATCTCCTAATAACAATAATATACACTAATTATTTAATGTACATTATTATGAAATATGCATTATATTTTATGCATAGACATCGAAAAGTTGAAAAATATTTCATGTCAAATATACATAAAACATATTCAGATTTTACCAAGAGTACATAAATTATACATTAAACTAGTGAATTTTTCGTGCTTCGCGCGACTATAAGACATCAAAAGATTTAATAATAGTTTTTTTTATGAAACAAAAAAAAATTATTTTCTTTAGATGAATTGTGTTTTTATTATTTAGATTTTCTTTAAAAATTTAAGAATAAAAAGAACTTTAATTTTTTACGCTTTTAAATATGTGTGTAGGGGGTTTTAATACATGATCTCTTAGTCCAATATACATTATTGAATACATGCAAGGTATTTAATTTTTGTTCTTTCATTAAATAATCGACCTTTTGTCTTTCAGACACTTCATGAAATGAAAAGGTTAAAAAACCTTCTTTCCTACCGCTACTTCCAATCTTTTTTCTTTTTCTTTTTTGGTTATTTCTTTCCCTTTTCTCCCACTTTCCTGCTAATCCAAAACTTAACTCTCCTTTTAATGCTTGTAAATTGCAATGCTCCATTTTTTTTCTCCTAATAAAATATAACAAATAAATCATCTATCTATTTCAATATTCCCATCACCCATATTGTATATTGAGCAAAATAACCATTCAAAAGAGAAAACAGATCCAAGTACCGTCCTAAAAGCAAAGAGACCGGAAAAAAGTAGGAGAAAAATATTCCATGCACACATTTGTCATAAAAATGGGAGGTTCCTTCTTGTTCTTTTTCTATTGTAGAAACATATTTCACATTATTTTTTTTCCCTTTTGCATAATCGGTTGAGTAAAATGTTTTCTAATATATAATTTCAAAACTCATGATTTTGCGATTTAACTTGTAAGTAGTGATAGCTTAAATTTATCATCACATTTACCTGCTCAATTATAGAAAAATAATTAAAATAAAAATATTCGAGGACAACAAAGTATGAGAATACTTTGAGGATAGTTTACCATATTTCTTTTATGTTAATAATTATATTATAAAGAAAATCATGTTTAAGTAATAAAATTTATTTTTTAACACGAAATAAGTAAAAAGGGATGGTAATAATACTTTTTATTAAAAATCATGTATTCTTTTCGTTAGCCTTGGCAAGCGCATAGAAAACTTAATTTTTACCTTTGGTTATTTTTGCTTCATGTTCTCCCCCAAAGTCAGATTTTTAAATTTATCACCGGAAATGTATAGACAATAAAATTTAATTTTTAACACGAAGAAATTAAAAAGGGATGGTAATAATGCTTTTTATCAAAAACCATGTACTCTTTTCGCCAGCCTTGGCAAGTGCATAGAAAACCCGATTTTTACCTTTGGTTATTTCTGCTTCATGTTCTCCCCCAAAATCTAATTTTTACATTCATCACCGGAAATTTCTAGCATCTCCAAGAGTAAGTTGGAAGACATTTGAATTTGCAAAACGTAATAGTACTTATATAGTATTTTTATATTTTAATGAAAGTTGTTTTCAGAAAACTCTTATGCAAAATGAACTTGTAATATCTGAAGTCTAATATGGCTTTATAAAGAATTATTTTCGCTGCTGAACAATTGTAATACTACCAACAAAAATAATATCATTCAGCATCTTAATTTCCCAACACACAAAAAGGTACTACAAGAAGAAGAAATCATTGTGTTCATACTATTATGCTGTTACTCTAAACTTTGTTTTAGTGTAAAAGGGAAATAAAAGAATATTTATGGTGCAATGAAAACCTTTCGAGGAGAAATTTTTGCAATGGTTAACCAATAATAATATTGCTGGTCGTTGCATAAGTTTTATTGGTGGTGAAAATCCTTTAATGCACAAACTAAGACATACTGGCATAAATCTAGTCTCACTACTTGACAATGAAAATGAAAACTCGTCGTTACCCGCCTCCCCTTCTTCCAAATCTCCTAACGTTGAAACCCTGTTAAACTTTAGAATAGAAAAATGTGTGAGAAAGAGTAATATAATGATATCAATTATCAATTTAAGCACAATAAATATAGAAGACATACGTAGTTACAAACGGAAGAGCGGAATGTGCAATTAAAAGGATTAAGAAAGAGTCTTTTGGAATAGGTGTGATTAAGATGATTAATAACATACCTTTTGAATTTTTTAATATTGCAAATAGAAAGAAAAGGTAAAAAGAATGAGAAAAAAGAAAAAAAATAGCATTTCTTGGTTGAGAAAGAATAAACTAATACTCATAATGGATGGAAAAAAGTCCTCATCAGTTAAGAAGTTACGGATTGTTAATATGGCCTTCCCGAATGAAAAGTTGGAACTGTTGGAGTTGTAATCGAATGGTTTAATTTTTTTTTCTTTTTAAATAAAAATTAGGCAAAACCCCCAAATCATAAGAAATTAGATAAATCCATTTCCTAGTCAATGAAAGTGTCATATCACCTTGCCAAGCCCCAGCATTATATAGATATAGATTATTAGTCTTGGAAAGGGAAGAGAAAATACTTTATGCTGTTAGACATTTTAGAAGGATGTAAATCAAAAAAATGATAGGAAAAATAAAAATAAAAACAATTTGATATAAAAAAAAGAAGAAGTGATCAGATTAAACATCAACATAACATGGAAGAGAACTGATTAATCTCAAAACCAAAAGGAAGGAATTTACCTCTAGCAATTGGAGAAATAACAGGAAGAGAACGTTACCAGGAAAAAAAAAAACACCGGGCCTCTAACGTGGAAGGAAGAAAGGGAAAAGGATGAAGCATATTTAAGATGGCTACGAAAAGTGGCTTTTCAGTAAAGAGGGGTTTTAGAAGTGACGTTTCAATTTAGTAAAGAGGGGTTTTCAAAGTGACGTTTCAATTTTTTAACAGAACACTTCAAAAAGGAAAAGGGCAAAAATTTAAGAAAAAGATAAATAACAATCCTAGTTTCTAAGAGGTGCCACCTCATCTTCTTTTGTCCCTCTATAAATTATACATTAAATATGCCTAATACATATATCAAATATGTGCATTTACTTATAGGTCATATATACAGAAATATAAATTAAAAAATATATATATTATAAAAGCATGAATACAATGTTGATGGACAAAAATAACCTTAAATATAATTATAATACCGGATATAATTGGTAATATTACTAATTTCCTTTTTGTGTTCCGATATAGTTTGGTTTAACAAAAATAACATGTTCTAAAAATTCTATTCTATTTGGTTTAGATTGACAGATATAAAACATTTGTGTAGGAGGATTTTTTCCAACTTAACATTCCAAATTAAATTCTAGAAATTATATTCTATTCTTTTATGACTTGCATAAAATCTACTTTTAGGTATTATAGCCATTTACATGTATATCATGCACAAATGAAGCTATTCACCTACAAAAGGTAAAAGTAAAATAATGGCATGTTAACGTTTGTAGTTGTATCGTAACGGGGATAACATTTTTGGAGTTCAAGTAAATAATGGCCATAGTTTTTAGTTTTGGATATCAAAATCTTATACATTAACGTAGTATTTTACTCTAAATTTTATATATTAAGAGATCAATGGTTTATTTTATATTCAAGACCAATGATAGTGTAATATAATACTGATTTTCATCATTCAAAAGATTTGTCTCATGTACTTTTCCATGTCAAATTCGCAACTGTCTTACATCGTGTTTCTTTTTGTGTGTAATTCTTCTATAAATTTTAACTTTTTATATTTTGTATAGATTATTGATTAAAGTTTCTAATCCTATTTCATTTTGAATACAATGAGTAAATTCTTAAATATATCTATAATTTTAACTGCTTTATGAAATCTTACTATACTGCTTTCACGTCAACGTGAATGACTATAATGATATTTTTGATAATTTTTTATTTATTAGAGTATGCTATAACAAATGCAAATTATTTACTTTGCCATCGAATAACTGAGAAGGGGGTTTGGTAGAGTGTTAGAGGACGCACACGCTTGTAGAGATTAGAATAGGTTATTAGGGCCACCGTATAGACTGGAACACATATATAAGGTATAAGACTAGGGATTTTTGAACGATGAGAAGCAAGATGCAGATATTCTAAAAGAGAATGAGAAAGAATCAAACACGACAAGAAAATATAAACATTCGTAAGTCGTTGGCTTTGGTGGCACAAATTTGTTAAGTATCTTGAGTCGGACAATATCAACCATTCTATGTTCACTGAGTATTTCGGTACATACTGCAGAGTATTATATTCGGAACCCTCAGCCGATCGAAGACATGGACAAAAAAAATGTAATTAATCGAATTGCTACTGGTAAGAAATTTAATATTTACACTTCAAAAGAATTTCTTTAATGTATTTTATAAATTTGTATCTATTTATACTCTTTTCTTGAATAGTGGAGAAGATGAAATGTACTATTTGATATTATTGTTGAAGTATGTTAGAGGACCATATTCATTTGAAGATGTATTCATGGTTAATGGAAGATGGTGTGAGACATATAAGGAAGTTGCAAAAGAATGAGGGATATTAGAATGAGATAACAATATTTCGGAATGCTTACACGAGGAAGTTCTCTTCAAGACATCATCAGCTCTCCGAAGTTTATTTGCAACTATATTGGTACATTGTAGTTCAAGTGCTCAACCGACGTTAGAAAATTGTGGGGTATATATTACGAAAATATGTCATCCGTAACGTTTCAAAAGCACATGTCCGTTTTCCAAAAGCACATGTTTCAAACGATTCATCCATATTATCAACGTTGTTTTCTTACACAACGTGCACACTAAAGTACATTATGATATCCATTTAGGTAAATCATATTTTCCAGCACTCTTGCTCATGCTCTCTAGGAAACTATTTATACTCTTCAAATACTACCATTAGTCCTAAATCGAACAAAGATTGTAAATGCTAACTTGGTAAAAAAATACTTATTACCTAAAATAACAAAGATTCATCTAACAAGAAACATGAGAACAAGAACAGATTCAGCATTCAACATTCAGTCATTTTTTGCTTCGTGCCGTAAATGGAGAAAAGCATATAGTAAAAAATAATATGATCCTTTAGTAATAATATTGGTGAATATCGCTTAATAAGAAAAATACTTTCATCATTAAATAAAAGTAAAAGTTGTGAAAAGTGCATGGCGCAAGAGATATTTCAATGTCAACAAATCAACTAGAAATTTTGAATGATTAAATCTTTACTTATTTGAATTATAGAAGTACTAATATTTAGGACTTTAAAATAGATATTGTTTGGGAGAACTAGGAGTATCACGTTTTCTTTTCCTTATATTTGCTAATGGAAATTTTCATGTGAAATAAGTTTGACACTTAATTCTTCTTATAGGGATCTTATCCTAGATATTTTTATACGTTGTTACTATTAAAGTGAGAGGTTTGTATTTAATTAAATATTTATTCTAATTATTGAATGTAATTTTTAAATATTACACAAAAAATCGATAAAAATTATTCGAGTAGCAAAGGAATTCATGAATTATCTAATTTTCTATATTATTATAAAAGCACGAAGCAACGATGCGGAAAAAAAGTATTTTTAATGGTAAGAAAAAATAATTAAATCTTTGAATTAAGTAATTAGCAAAAATATAAATTCAATTCTTTTATAAAATTATCGTGTAAGTAAAATTATTTTTCAAGTTGAAAAATCTTTTAAGGCACATAAATTAATTTTCACAATAAAAGTATAGGTTTAGTGAAAGAAATAAGAAAATAGAGCAAAATTAGTTATAGTAAAAGTCAAATACTAAATATGCAAAACTTGAAACAATAAGAATGTAACAACATAAGACAAAATGTATTAAAAATGTCATTATTATTTTCTATCTTTTTTTAATCATTCCAACAAATGACAAATTCCTATATTTAGGTTATTTTTTAATAAAGTATTAACTCTAACATTAAAGTATTTTTGTAAGATTTTGTATTATTATTTATTTATCGAGCAAACTAGCTAAATGAGAGCAATGGTTTTTATGTTTAAGAACTTATATTTTTTTCTTTAATTTTTGTTCAATATAACTCACATTATTTAATAAATATTGTGTAATTTTTAAAAATTATATATTAATTGATATAGTGTTCCCCTAAGACTAGTTACATAAGAGTTAGGGTTTCTACCTGGCAGCTTCCAGGAATTCAATTCAATTCTAAGGGCAGTATTGACATTTCATATTATAGACTTACGTGTCATCCAAAGCAATCGCCGCGTCATTTATTTGACATTCATTGTCTAGAATTTTATCGCCTGTTTCCTTCTCCTTTTGTGTCTATCAGTTCATCTCCGTTTTCAATATTCCACTTCTACACCTGCCTTCTACTTAGGGCTTCATGCTTCATATTCAGTTGATATCATCATAGAAAACCACTCCTCTATCAATACCTCATTTTGGTATTTTTAATATTTTTTTTTATTAATTTGTATAGTAATCGTTCCACGAAATTCCTCAATGGAAATAACTAAACAAGTATTTCGCAAAAGAGTTGGGCTTCAAAAGATTATCAAAGCTAAGTTAAAGAGGTTGGTTACGGCCTCAGTTATTATGACCATGTGCTTATGTCTCAATGGTGTATGATGGTGTTTACAAAGGGGTTGTACTAGCCAGCTTGATGAATTGGCCACCAAGACTTATGCTGCCATGATTACTGCGCACCCTGACTATGCATGTGTAAGTCGCAATTTGTTGTGCCATTTTTGTTGATGTGAGTTTCAAGAATTATTTTTATTGTGCTACTTTTTTAGATGCTTCATTTTAGGTTCTGGGTTAATTTTCAAGGATTGCAAAGTTGAGTATTTGATCAATTTGCTACGTGATATAATTGAATTTTTCTTTTCTATTTCTTGAAGCTATATTACATCAGTTTCAGTTAGTTCCTTTTTGGCTTTAGGTTTAAAGCTTTCTTGAAATGTGTGGGTTTGTATGCACAATGTTTGAATATCGATCTAGATTAAAATTTACGCCAATTAATTTGTAAGCCTCTAAGAAGAGAATAAAGATATAAGACAAACATGGTAAAAGTAATGGAGTGGTGAGGCAAAATATTCATTTACCTTCAAGAATCAAGATAGGTTGAGCTTATTTTGGAAACCCTAGGTTTTGGATTTTGTGGAAAAACTCTCTCAAACTTGGGGTAAGTTTCTTACTCTATCTATATGTGAATTAGTATATCTTTTGTATGGTGAATTTTAGTTATTTAAAATCAGAAATTTAATCCCGTGAATTGGACAGCAGTTACTATTTTGGGCAACTTTTTCTCTAAAAATCGGGTTGGGGTGATTCAAAAGGCTATAAAAAGATAAGAGATATATCTACAATTGTTATAAAGACCAAGATATCCAGTTCTGTGGTTTACTGCCTCAAAAAATCTGCTGCAATACAGCGCAGAGCTGTTGCCCAGATTTTCTCCTTAAGAATTGTGAATTGTGGAGACCATTTAAACCCCAATTTTGTTTATATAATGATGAGTCTTGCTCAATTACTCTGAGAGGACAATAAAAATAAAGTTGTTTAAGAGAAAATATAGTGATCCGTGTGTGCTGAAAAATTATGATGAAGTTTTGAAATCACTAAGCACTTTAAATGTTGGTACTGCTACACGAATGCTTGGTAAATATGTGCCATTGTGTTCGAAGCTGAATGTTCTTTTTTTTTTTTAAATATATGCAAGATTGCTATCGGAAGTGACTGTATAAAGACAATTAATCAAATAAAATCATATTTTCTTTTGTGGTAAAGATGAAACCATGTTCGTTAAGCTAAAAGGTGTGTATACGTATCTTCTCCATTGTCCTTTTATTCTTTTGATGAAAGTGTCCTATTATTTTCTGTTATCTTAATCTGTCTCTAAAGTTACTTTACATTCATAACAGATACTTCAAATGGCCAGGCTCAGTACGTTTAAAATTTGACTATCAGAATCTGAAGGTAAGTTTATTTTTCTTCATTTGGGTTTCAAATTCACTTTCTTTTAGTTTTTCTGCAATAATCTTTCTATATTGGGTAGATGTGAAGATTTGTGTATGACTGATAATTTTTGATTTTAAGGATAAGTAGAGTCACTTCTCGATGAGTATCGGTTCAAGATCTCCTTATATATCACTAAACTGATGAATGCCTTTCTTGTGAAAAGTATTACTATAATAAGATGAGACACTAAAGGTAACTATATTTTTGTGCTATAACACTGAGCTAACAGATATATTCATGTGAAACAAGTTTGGAAGATGTACCAAGTTTCAAAAATCAGATAGGAATTGATTACTCACACTAATTGACCAAAACAAAGAATAGTTGTATAAAACCTTCGCTAATAATGGTGAATTTGGTGCATTGTTAGATTGTCCAAGCAATAAACAAGCAGTGCACACGTCCCTCGAGCCATTAGCACATTTAAGTGCTATGATGATGCCTGCTTGGAGGCATTTAGAATTTATATTGGGCAATATAGTAAGCTGCCACATAAAAATTTTCTTATCCGAGATATTTTTATACGTTGTTACTATTAAAGTGAGAGGTTTGTATTTAATTAAATATTTATTCTAATTATTGAATGTAATTTTTAAATATTACACAAAAATCGATAAAAATTATTCGAGTAGCAAAGGAGTTCATGAATTATCTAATTTTCTATATTATTATAAAAGCACGAAGCAACGATGCGAAAAAAAAATATTTTTAATGGTAAGAAAAAATAATTAAATCTTTGAATTAAGTAATTAGCAAAAACATAAATTCAATTCTTTTATAAAATTATCGTGTAAGTAAAATTATTTTTCAAGTTGAAAAATCTTTTAAGGCACATAAATTAATTTTCACAATAGAAGTATAGGTTTAGTGAAAGAAATAAGAAAATAGAGCAAAATCAGTTATAGTAAAAGTCAAATACTAAATATGCAAACTTGAAACAATAAGAATGTAACAACATAAGACAAAATGTATTAAAAATGTCATTATTATTTTCTATCTTTTTTTAATCATTCCAACAAATGACAAATCCCTATATTTACGTTATTTTTTTATAAAGTATTAACTCTAACATTAAAGTATTTTTGTAAGATTTTGTATTATTATTTATTTATCGAGCAAACTAGCTAAATGAGAGCAATGGTTTTCATGTTTAAGAACTTATATTTTTTTCTTTAATTTTTGTTCAATATAACTCACATTATTTAATAAATTTTGTGTAATTTTTAAAAATTATATATTAATTGATATAGTGTTCACCTAAGACTAGTTACATAAGAGCCAGGGTTTCGACCTGGCAGCTTTCAGGAATTCAATTCAATTCAATTCTAAGGGCAGTATTGACATTTCGTATTATAGACTTACGTGTCATCCAAAGCAATCGCCGCCTCATTTATTTGACATTCATTGTCTAGAATTTTATCGCCTGTTTCCTTCTCCTTTTGTGTCTATCAGTTCATCTCCTTCTTCAATATTCCACTTCTACACCTGCCTTCTACTTAGGGCTTCATGCTTCATATTAAGTTGATATCACCGGAGAAAACCACTCCTCTATCAATACCTCATTTTGGTGTTTTTAATATTTTTCTTTTGTTAATTTGTACACTGATCATTTTATCACAGAAATTGGGGAAGTCTGTCGAGCAGGTATTGCGAATATTTACATGGAATGTGATAGTTTCTTTTTTTTATATTTTTGCAGTGATTACTGTTTATTTCCTCCTTCTCTGTTGTTTTGTTCTGTCTAATTTTCTGACTCATTCCTTCATATTCCTAAATTTCTCGATTTTTATTTCATGTTGTGTACTTTATTTTGTTCGGTTCTGGTAAGTTTTCTCTTATTCTTGCTTGTTTTTTCCTCTTCTAAATGCGTTCTGTTATTGCTAATGGAATTTATGTGGCATCTGCAACTTTCTATGTTTAATTGTTTTTCAGATACTATTTTTGTCACGATCCAATTTCACATGTAGGTCGTGATGGCGCCCAACACTATAGCTAGGCAAACCAACTAATAAATTAAGCATACATTGATAAAATTTAAAATCAAGAAAATATAAACCCAAACTCTACCAATGTGTGTGCCAAGACCTGGTATCACAAGTGAATGAGTATCTAATAGATTATACATAACTCCAAATATTGTCTGAGATAAAATAGACAGAATGTAAATATAAGAAGAGACACTGGTAGCTGCAGAATGGCTCAGAAAGGCAGCTCACCACTATGCCTCGGGATGACATGGGTATGTGATAATAGGTCCTCCACTAGTACCTGTCTCACATCCTGCACAAAAAAAGTGCAGCAAGTGTAGTATGAGTACGTAAACAACGTGTACCCAGTAAGTATCAAGCCTAATCTCGAAGTGGTAGAGACTAGATGACCGACTTTGACACTCACTATGGATCAATGATAACTGAAATAAAATTAGGATATTTAAATCAGCATGATTTACAGAATTTACAATAATTTATTTAATCAGCGGAAATAATCAAATTCCATCAAATGTAACAATTCTCAATATATTAATTAAATTCCTTCAATTCAAATACTTTCCAATTTATCAATTAAATCTCATTTACAGGA
Organism: Nicotiana tabacum; assembly: GCF_000715075.1. Classification (NCBI taxonomy): domain Eukaryota; kingdom Viridiplantae; phylum Streptophyta; class Magnoliopsida; order Solanales; family Solanaceae; genus Nicotiana; species Nicotiana tabacum. The sequence continues at coordinate 51,891,363 of NC_134083.1, forward strand.
GTAACAATTAATTCCTTAACAAGCAAGAATAATAATTCATTAAATTTCAAGGATTTTCTAATTTATTAATTAGCTTCACAAGCTGAAATAAATTATTAAAGTATCGTGTAATTATGATTATTAAGCACGATTTCTGCCGAGGACGTACGGCCGGATCCAGAGTGTCGTGTACACTGCCGAGGGACGTGCAGCGCGATCCATAGATGCATCTATCATGCCGAGACGTTCGGCCCGCTCCACAAGAAAGGAGGAAATTTTCTTATGTGCCTCCGGAAGGAGAGTATATTTATTATAAGATAAATTCGGGAGGAGAACAATTTCTTTTAACAATTAATTGATTTAAATAGAAAATCAAGCCTATGAGATTTCCATCCTTTAATATCTTTACGTAACAATTCACAATATATTCATATATATCAATTAATATTAATTAATCAAAGAATACTATTTATACAAGTAATGCATGCTTTGAGTCCTAAACTATCCGGACTTTAGCATTAATAGTAGCTACGTACGGACTCTCGTCACCTCGTGCGTACGTAGCCCCCACAATTAGCAATAATTATTTAATTTTAATCATCTATGAGGTAATTTCCCCCTCACAAGATTAGACAAAAGACTTACCTCGTCTTGCTCCAATTTAATCCACTATAAGGCCTTTTCCACGATTATCCAACTCTACCTGGTTCGAATCTAGCCAAAATAATTCGATACAATCACTAAAAATTATAGGAATCAATTCTATAAGAAAATACTACATTTTTTATAAAAATTCTGAAATTAATTAAAAATTCGTTCGTGGGGCCCACGTCTCGGAATCCGGCAAAAGTTACGAAATTCGATAACCCATTCAATTACGAGTCCAACCATACCAGTTTTATTCAAATACGACTCCGAATCGATACCGAAATCTCAAAAATTCGTTTCTATGAGATTTCTAAAATGTTTCCAAATTTAAATCTCAAAACATTAATTCATGGTGAAAACAATAATATACTTGTATATGTAGACCAAATCCGAGTTAGAATCACTTACCCCAATATTTTTCTATTGAAAATCTGCCAAAAGTCGCCTCTGCTCATGCTCAAGTTCGTCAAAAATGGCAAATGGGACGAATGTCCTCTTTTATAAACTGCCCAGGCAACCTTCGGAATTGAGTCTCGATCGTGACTTCGATCGTGGCCCTCGAGCCTGAGCTTTGGTCATGGCCTCGATCACGCCTCGAGCCTGGGCTTCGGTCATAGCCTCGAGCCTGGGACATGGTCATGGCCTCGATCAAGTTCGATTTTGGGTCTTGATCCTGGCCCTCGAGCCTTGCCTTTGATCATGGCCCTCGAGCTGGACCTTCGATCGTGGCTTCGATACTGAGCCTCGTCCCTGGCTTCGACTCAGGCCTCGATTGTGGGCTCGGTATCTGGGTTCGATCTGGGGCTCGATCACAGCCCAGAATATACAGCAGAAGGGAAAATTGCAACAGCTTTTTAAGTTTAACTTTTGATCCGTTAACCATCCGAAACTCACCCGAGGCCCTCGGGACCTCAACCAAATATACCAACAAGTCCTAAAACATCATACAAACTTAGTCGAACCTCTAAATCACATCAAGCAACGCTAAAACCATGAATCATACCCCAATTCAAGCTTAATGAAACTAAGAGTTTTCAATTTCTAGGTTCGATGTCGGAACCTATCAAATCAACTCCAATTGACCTCAAATTTTACACACAAGTCATAAATGACATAAAGGAGCTATGAAAAATTTTGGAACTAGATTCCGACTCCGATATCAAAAAGTCAACTCATTGGTCAAACTTTCAAACTTAAATTCTTGTTTTTAGCCATTTCAAGCCTAATTTAACTATGGACTTCTAAATAAAATTTCGAACACGCTCCTAAGTCCAAAATCACCATACGGAGCTGTTGCAATCATCAAAATTCTATTCCGAGGTTGTTTTCTCAAAATGTTGACCGAAGTCAAACTTAGCACTTTAAGGCCAACTTAAGGAACCAAGTATTCCGGTTTCACCCCAAACACTTCTAAATCTCGAACCAACCATCCCCGCAAGTCATAAATCATTACAAGAACCTACGGGAAGTTTTATTTTAGGGAACAAGGTTCTGAAAGTTAAAATGATCGGTTGGGTTCGTCCTCGAACGGGTTTAGAATTGTACCTGGAGTGCTGAATAAGTGTGGATATCTGCTCTGCATGTCTTCCTCGGCCTCCCAAGTCGCTTCCTCGACTGGTTGGCCCCTCCACTGGACTTTTACTGCAGAAATCCTCTTGGACCTCAACTGGCGAACCTGTTTATCAACAATGGCAATTGGCTCCTCTTCATAACCCAAGCTATTATCTAGTTGAACTGTGCTGAAGTCTTAACACATGTGATAGGTCGGCATGATACTTCCGGAGCATAGATACGTGAAAAATCGGATGAACTCCCGATAGGCTGGGAGGCAATGCAAGCTCATATGCAACCTCCCCAACTCGTTTCAACACCTCAAATGAGCCTATAAACCTTGGGCTCAACTTGCCCTTTTTCCCGAATCTCACAATTCCCTTCATCGACGAAACCTTCAAAAGAACTTTTTCACCTACCATAAATGATATATCACGCGCTTTCTGATCCGCGTAACTCTTTTGTCTGGACTGTGCTGTACGAAGTCGCTCCTAAATCAACTTTACCTTTTCCAAGGCATCCCTTACCAAATCAGTACCATATAACTTAGCCTCACTTGGCTCAAACCATCCGATAGGTGAACGACATCGCCGACCATATAAAGCCTCAAATGGAGCCATCTCGATGCTGGATTGGTAACTGTTATTATAAGCAAACTCGGCCAAAGGCAGGAAACGATCCCACTGACCTCCAAAGTCGATCACACATGCCCTGAGCATATCCTCCAAAATCTGAATTGTCCTCTCTGACTGTCCATCGGTCTGCGGATGAAAGGCTGTGCTGAGCTTTACATGGGTCCCCAACTCACTCTGTACTACTCTCCAGAAATGTGAAGTAAACTGAGGGCCTCTATCTGATATGATGGAAATTGGCACACCGTGCAACCGAACTATCTCCTGAATATAAATCTGGGCCAACCTCTCTGAAGTATACATAGTCACAACAGGAATAAAATGTGCCGACTTAGTCAACCTGTCAACAATCACCCAAACTGTATCAAACTTCCTCAAGATCCACGGCAACCCAACTACAAAGTCCATAGTAATTCGTTCCCATTTCCACTCTGGTATAGTCTTCTGCTGAAGTAGGCCACCTAGCCTCTGGTGCTCATATTTAACTTGCTGGCAATTTAGACACCTGGATACATACTCAACTATGTCCTTTTTCATTCATCGCCACCAATACTGTTGTCTCAAGTCACGATACATCTTAGTAGCACCTGGATGAACAGAATACCGAGAACTGTGTGCCTCTTCCAGGATCTTTTTCCTCAGTCCATCCACATTAGGAACACATAGACGATCCTGGAGTCGCAGAACACCATCCGCTCTAATGGTAACTTCCTTGGCACCACCTCGTAGTACCGTTTCACGAAGAACCATCAAGTATGGGTCATCATACTGGCGAGCCTTGATCTGCTTAAATAGTGAAGATTGGGCCACCACACATACAAGAACTCAACTGGGCTCTGAAATATCCAGCCTCACAAGTTTGTTAGCTAAGGACTGAATATCCGAGGCTAATGGCCTTTCCTCTGCTGAAATGAAAGCCAAACTACACATACTTTATGCCTTCCTTCTCAAGGCATCTGCAACGACATTTGCTTTGCCCGGATGATACAAGATAGTAATATCATAATCTTTTAGTAACTCCAGCCATCTACGCTGCCTTAAATTTAGATCCCTCTGCTTGAACAAATGCTGCAAACTGCGATGATCAGTGTAAACTTCACAAGACACCCCATAAAGATAATGCCTCCAAATCTTTAGAGCGTGAACAATCGCAGCTAACTCTAAATCATGTACTGGATAATTCTTCTCGTGGGGATTCAGCTGACGTGAAGCATATGCAATAACTCGCCTTTCCTGCATCAATACACAAACCAAGCCAACGCGTGACGCGTCACAATACACTGTATATATTCCCGAACCAGATGGTAACACTAACACGGGTGCTGTAGTCAGTGCTATCTTGAGCTTCTGAAAGCTTGACTCACAATCATCAAACTATCGGAAATGAACACCCTTCTGGGTTAATTTGGTCAAAGGTGCTGTAATAGATGAAAAACCTTTCACGAACCGATGATAATAACCTGCTAAACCCAGAAAACTCCTGATCTCAGTCGCTGAAGCTGGGACGATGCCAATTCTGAACTGCCTCAATCTTTTTGGGATCAACTTTAATACCTTTGCCCGATACAGTATGTCCCAAAAATGCTACAGACTCAAGCCAAAACTCACATTTAGAGAACTTAGCATATAGCTTTTGTTCCCGCAATGTTTGAAGCACTACTCTCATATGCTGCTCATGTTCCTCCTTACTGTGCGAATAGATTAATATGTCATCAATGAAGATAATGACAAACGAATCAATATATGGCATGAATACCCTGTTCATCAGATCCATAAACGCTGCCGGCGCATTAGTTAAACCGAAGGACATCACCAGAAGCACATAATGACCATATCTAGTCCGAAAAGCAGTCTTCGAAACATCCGAATCCCGAATCTTCAACTGATGGTACCCCGACCTCAAGTCGATCTTAGAGAATACCCTAGCACCCTGCAACTGGTCAAATAGATCATCAATACGTGGCAACGGGTACTTGTTCTTAATAGTGACTTTGTTCAATTGGCGATAATCAATACACATCCGCATTGTTCCATCCTTCTTTTTCACAAATAATACTGGTGCACCCCAAGGCGATACACTCGGTCTGATGAACCCTTTGGTTAGTAACTCTTCAAGCTGTTCTTTCAATTCTTTCAAAGCCGTGCGATACGGAGGGATAGATATAGGCTGGGTATTTGAAGCCAAGTCAATACAGAAATCAATATCACGATTAGGTGGCATACCTGGAAGATCTGACGGAAATACATCGGGGAACTCCCGAACTACAGGCACTGAATCAATATCCGGAGTCTCTGCATTAGTATCCCGAACATAGGCTAGATAAGCCAAACAACCCTTCTCAACCATTTGTTGAGCCTTTATAAAAGAAATAACTCGATTAAATAAACTAACAAGTGAACCCTTCCACTCCAGCTTAGGCAATGCTGGAATAGCCAAGGTAACAGTCTTGGCATGACAATCTAGAATATCATGATATGGAGATAACCAGTCCATGCCCAGAATAATTTCAAAATCGGTCATCTCAAGCAATATGAGATTTGCTCTAGTTTCATAACCACAGAATGTAATAATACAAGACCGGTAGATCCAGTTCACAATAACAGAATCACCCACAGGACTGGACACATAAGCAGGAGTACTCAAGCACTCACGAGAAACACCCAGGAATGGAGCAAATAGAGATGACACATATGAATACATAGATACTGGATCAAATAATACTGAGGCATCTTTGCCACAAACAAAAATAATACCTATAATCACGGCATCTGAGGCCTCTGCATCTGGTCTAGCCAAAAAAGCATTAGAACCGAGCTGGAGCGCCAACTGTCTGGCCTCCGCCTGGCTGACCTCCACCTCTAGGACGGCCCCTACCCACCTGTCCTCCACCTCTTGGTGGTCGGACTACTGGTGGAGCAACTGGTCCGGTAAGTATAGGCTGCTGACCTTGCTATACTGGTCTACCCCAAAGCTTGGGGCAAAACCTCCGCATGTGACTAGGATCCCCGCACTCATAACAACTCTTCGGTGCGATAGGCTTCCGACTAAGTGTCTGGCCTTGGAGACGTGAATATCCACTGGGAGGACTCTGAATAGCTGGTGGGCGATAAGAACTCTCTGGGATAGCACTGAGATAAGGTCGCACTGGAGCACCTCGAGGAGGTGGTGGTGCTGGATATGGGGGTCTGCTGGACTGCCCCTCACAAACTGACCTCTACCCCCAGATGGAGCACCTTTGAACTCTCCAGAGTACCTGAACCGTTTACCTCTCATAATCTGCTCTCGGCTCCGCTGACGTACACCATCAATCCTCCGGGCTATCTCCACAACTCGCTCATAAGAAGTACCCATCTCAACCTCTCGAGCCATAGTGGCCTGAATACCAGTATGTAAACCGGTTACAAACCTTCGCACTCTCTCCGCCTCAGTAGGGAGTATCATTAGTGCTTGGTGAGATAATTCAGAAAACCTCGCCTCATAATCAGTCACTGATATCTGACCCTGTTGGAGCTGCTCAAACTGAAACCGCATCTCTTCCCTCTGGGAGGGTGGAATATACCTGTCTAAGAAGATACGGGTGAACCTGTCCCAAGTCATGGGAGGAGAATCTGCTGGTCTGCCAGGAGCATAAGACTGCCACCATCTACGGGCTCTACCTTCTAGGTGAAAAGTAGCGAAATCAACCCCATGGGATTCCAATATCCTCATGTTGTACAGTCTATCCTTGCAACGATCAATGAAATCCTGTGGATCCTCATGTCGCTCACCCCCAAAGACAGGAGGATGTAGTCTAGTCCATCCGTCCAATAGTTTCTGAGGATTGGAGGCTATAGCTGGCCTAGGCTCAGGTGTAGCTGCTGCCACTGGCTGGGCTCCACCCATGGGTAGTGCGTCCTGGGTCTGATATACAGCAGCTGCCTGTCCATGAGCCTGCGCGGTAGGGGTCTGTGCTCCCCCGCCCGCCTGAGATGTGGCTGGGTCTGCTGGTAATAAATCGGCCTGAGTCATATTGTCCATGAATCGCAGCATACGACCCATGACATCCTGAAATCCTGGTGCAAATGTGAAGTCCACCGGAGCTGGCTCTGGAACCTCACCCTGCTCCTCAATAATGGGATTCTCTGCTGGATCCACTGGCGGCATAACTGGAATAGTCCTGAGACGTCCTCACCCTCTACCACGGGCTGGAGCCCTCCCTCGGCCTCTACCTCGGCCTCTAGCAACTGGGAGTAGCTCTTCCCTGGTCTAGAACTTCATTCGAGCGCGTTCTCACCATCTGTGAGAAAATAAGAGAAGGATTTTTAGTGCTACATTAATTGCACAATGGAATGTGAAGAAAAGTAATTTCCTAACACCCTATAGCCTCTCGAAGATAAGTACAGACATCTTTCTACCGATCCGCAAGACTCTATTAGGTCTGCTCATAACTTGTGAGACCTACGTGAACCTAGTGCTCTGATACCATGTTGTCACGACCCATTCACCTGTAGGTCGTGATGGCACCCAACACTACAGTTTGGCAAGCCAACTAATAAATTAAGCATACATTGATAAAATTTAAAACCAAGAAAATATAAACCCAAACTCTACCAATGTGTGTGCCAAGACCTCATATCACAAGTGAATGAGCATCTAGTAGATTATACAAAACTCCAAATACTGTCTGAAATAAAATAGACAGAATGTAAATATAAGAAGAGACACTGGTAACTGCAGAACGGCTCAGAAAGGCAGCTCACCACTATGCCTCGGGATGACGTGGGTATGTGATGATAGGTCTTCCACTAGTGCTTGTCTCAGATCCTGCACAAAAGGTGCAGCAAGTGTAGTATGAGTACGTAAACAACGTGTACCCAGTAAGTATCAAGCCTAATCTCAAAGTGGTAGAGACGAGATGGCTGACTTCGACACTCACTATGGATCAATAATAACTTAAATAAAACTAGGATATTTAAATCAGCATGATTTACAGAATTTACAATAATTTGTTTAATCAGCGAAAATAATCAAATTCCATTAAATGTAACAATTCTCAATATATTAATTAAATTCCTTGAATTCAAATAATTTCTAATTTATCAAATAAATCTCATTTACAGGAGTAAAAATTAATTCCTTAACGAGCAAGAATAATAATTCATTAAATTCCAAGGATTTTTCAATTTATTAATTAGCTTCACAAGCTGAAATAAATTATTAAAGTATCGTATAATTATTATTATTATTAAGTACGATTTCAGCTGAGGACGTACGGCCTGATCCAGAGTGTCGTGTACACTGCCGAGGGACGTGCAGCGCGATCCATAGATGCATCTATCATGCCGAGGCGTTCGGTCCGCTCCACAAGAAAGGAGGATATTTTCTTATGTGCCTCCGGAAGGAGAGTATATTTATTATAAGATAAATTCGGGAGAAGAATAATTTCTTTTAATAATTAATTGATTTAAACAGAAAATCAAGCCTATGAGATTTTCATCCTTTAATATCTTTACCTAACAATTCACAATATATTCATATATATTAATTAATATTAATTAATCAAAGAATACTATTTATACAAGTAATGCATGCTTTGAGTCCTAAACTACCCGGACTTTAGAATTAATAGTAGCTACGCACGGACTCTCGTCACCTCGTGCGTACGTAGCCCCCACAATTAGCAATAATTATTTAATTTTAATCACCTATGAGGTAATTTTTCCCTCACAAGATTAGACAAGAGACTTACCTCGCCTTGCTCTAATTTAATCCACTATAAGGCCTTTTCCACGATTATCCAACTCTCTCTGGCTCGAATCTAGCCAAAATAATTCGATACAATCACTAAAAATAATAGGAATCAATTCTATAAGAAAATACTACATTTTTTATAAAAATTCTGAAATTAATAAAAAATTCGTCCGTGGGGGCCACGTCTCGGAATCTGGCAAAAGTTACGAAATCCGATAACCCATTCAATTAAGAGTCCAACCATACCAGTTTCACTCAAATCCGACTCCGAATCGATACCGAAATCTCAAAAATTCGTTTCTATGTGATTTCTAAAACGTTTTCAAAATCAAATCTCAAAACACAAATTTATGGTGAAAACAATGATATACTTGTATATGTAGACCAAATCCGAGTTAGAATCACTTACCCCAATGTTTTTCCTTGAAAATCTGCCAAAAGTCGCCTCTGCTCAAGCTCAAGTTCGTTAAAAATGGCAAATGGGACGAATGTCCTCTTTTATAAACTACCCAGGCAGCCTTCGGAATTGGGCATCGATCGTGGCTTCGATTGTGGCCCTCGATCCTGGGCTTCGGTCATGGCCTCGATCATGGCCTCAAGCCTGGGACTGGGTCATGGCCTCGATTAGGCCTCGTGTCTGTGACATGGTCATGGCCTCGATCAAGTTCGATCTTGGGTCTTGATCCTGGCCCTCGAGCCTTGCCTTCGATCATGGCCCTCGAGATGGATCTTCGATCGTGGCTTCGATACTGAGCCTCGTCCTTGGCTTTGACTCAGGTCTCGATCGTGAGCTCGATATCTGGGTTCGATCTGGGGCTCGATCACAGTCCAGAATATACAGCAGAAGAGAAAATTGCAGCAGCTTTTTTAGTCCAACTTTTGATCCGTTAACCATCCGAAACTCACCCGAGGCCCTCGGGACCTCAACCAAATATACCAACAAGTCCTAAAACATCATACGAACTTAGTCGAACCTCTAAATCACATCAAACAACGCTAAAACCATGAATCATACCCCAATTCAAGCTTAATGAAACTAAGAGTTTTCAACTTCTACATTCGATGTCGGAACCTATCAAATCAACTCCGATTGACCTCAAATTTTACACACAAGTCATAAATTACATAACGGAGCTATGAAAATTTTCGGAACTGGATTCCGACTCCAGTATCAAAAAGTCAACTCATCGGTCAAACTTTCAAATTTAAATTCTTATTTTTAGCCATTTCAAGCTAATTTAACTACGGACTTTCAAATAAAATTTAGAACACGCTCCTATGTCCAAAATCACCATACGGAGCTGTTGGAATCATCAAAATTCTATTCCAGGGTCGTTTCTCAAAATGTTGACCGAAGTCAAACTTAGCACTTTAAGGCCAACTTAAGGAACCAAGTGTTCCGGTTTCATCCCAAACACTTCCAAATCCCGAACCAACCATCCGCGCATGTCATAAATTATTACAAGCACCTACGTAAAGTTTTATTTTAGGGAACGGGGTTCTAAAAGTTAAAATGACTGGTTGAGTCATTACATTTTTGTTAGATTTTCACATGCATGTCAGTGACTTTATCCAATTTGCATACTGGTGAGCTGGGGGTGCTCGATTAAATGACTAAATCAACTGAATTTATTTTAGTTTTCTTATTTTGTTTCTGATCTTATTTTGGTATGTCTTTGTTTCTGGTGAGCTTTCTATTGCTTCTTTTTTCCTCTCTAGTCTCTAACTGTTGTTATAGTTTTGAGTACATTTTTTGGGTAAATTCTATTTGAGTTGAGAGGTACAGAATTTTGATCCTATATCTTCTCCTTTTAAATGTTGTTTACTATTATGCCAACATTTTTCTTTTTGAAATTGGGTGTAATTTTGAGCTTTACTTTCCTCCTGTTCTATTTCTATTTCTACTTCTTTTTGCGTCTTCTTTGGATTTGCTATTTTTTCTCAATTATTCTATCCCCTTCTGTAAATGTATGTTCTGATTTACCACGTATGTTGCAGCTCGCCTATCCAGTAGTTTCGGAGTGTCAATATGTCTTTGCTTTTATTTTCCTCGAGAGTCATTCCACGAAATTGTAGGATTAAGTAGAGGTGTTCATAACACGCAGCGGAAGACAATAATAATCCTAGGCAGAATTTTTCGTGTTTAAAAATTATTTTGCATGTCAAAAATCGGATCTAAGACGTACCTGGTGAAGGGAGTCTTGTTTTATATTTCTTCGATAGTGTGAAGACTCTATGCGTATCCACACCGAGACTGATCCTTGCTATCAACTCTTTGATCAATAAAATTCCGCGAACAAATTGAATGAAAATATTGTGTTAAAATTTTTCTCAGATATCTCAACTCAAAGGTAGAAGAACAAGAAATAATTTTTTTGTACTAGTATTTTCTATCTTGGCTTTGTATTGTACTATTACTTTCTCAAAGCAATTTTCTTCTCATGGTTTTTACAATATGTATAAGATTTATATCACACACACACACACACACACACACACACACACACACACACACACACACACACACACACACACACATATATATATATATATATATATATATATATATATATATATATATATATATATATATATATATACACACACACACACACACATAATTTTCATTGGAAAAGACAAATCACATGCTTTATGGTAAATATTTAAAAAATATGTAACTCATTTATGAAATTCAATTCTAAATTGAATTCTACAACTTAGTTATACTTTTAAAATAAAAACATGTAACTCATTTATGGAATTCAATTCTAAATTGAATTCTATAAATATTAATTATAATTACCAAGTGCATATATATCAACCAAGAGATGTAATTTTAATTTTCTTATTTAAAATAGAAAATTTTAACTTATTCACAATATTAATTATATCCTCTGTGCTAGCAAAGAATATTATAATATTTCATTTGGACTAATAACTAAATTTATTTGACTAATTAAATTCTTTAATTTAATTATCAAATAATAAAGTAATTAATCCTTTAGCAAAGATCAGAACACTCGTTAGTGTGCGATCCCATAGGTTCAATACTAAACCGGTAGTAAATTGATCACATCAATATACTAATCAAGGGTGGCGTCTAGCATGAAGTATACAATTTACTCTCAAGAACCAGTAGAAGAATAATGTATTAATTCCTTCTGTCTTTATAGCTCTGGGTCACCCTAGGATATGGTTCAACTGTCAAATCCTAATAGGCGACCGACTATGTGTTCGTGTAAAAAATAATCGACCATTGAATGACCTAAGAAACTCTTTTCTTCTTTCATTCAATCGCCCTGGCCAGGGTCTTAATTTGGTCGGTTATAATTTATGACAACATGGAGCTTAAAATCATTACCAAGAGTTGACAGATTCTATCTTGATCAATCACTAATTCTACAAGTATTTAATCATACCAATATCCTTTCAACTATCGCCCTAGGGCCATAGGTGTCTAGTATCAAAGCACAATAAATAACTTGTCAATTACTATGATGATATCAGGTCAAAGGAAACTCTTACATCACATTCTTCAAGAAAATATCATATTGATAGTTTATGATAATTCTAACCATTAGGAATTATCCAATGCAAATGTATGTTCTCATTTACCGCGTATGTTGCAGCTCGCCTGTCCAGTAGTTTCGGAGCATCAATATGTCTTTGCTTTTATTTGCCTCGAGATTCGTTCCACGAAATTCCTCAATGGAAGTAACTAAACAAGTATTTTCGCAAAAAGAGTTCGGCTTCAAAGAATTATCAAAGCTAAGCTAAAGAGGTTGGTTACGGCCTCAGTTATTGTGACTATGTGCATATGTCTCAATGGTGTATGATGGTGTTGTTAGGTTAGAAGCTTGTTAACTATGGCGGAAACGACGGAAGAAAACCCTAGAAGGGTTGAGAGAAGAAGAGAGAGACGAGTGAGTCGGTCAATGTCTAATTGACCAAAACTGATTTTCTTATTTAGTAAAAACTATTTATATTTACAGGTATCAAAAAGGAAAAAATAATTGTGAAAAAATAGTTACATGTCTAAACTATAAGAGTTATAAAATGGGCCTTCTTCTTTCCCTTATCCGATTGGGCCTGTGACAATTGGGCCTGAGATGTATTTGGGCTGACACCCCCCTCAAGCTTGAGGGTGAGAACACACCAAGCTTGCAAAGTAAACCATGATGAACTTGACCAGGAAGAACTTTGGTCATGATGTCTGCCAACTGGTTGGAGCTGGAGATAAAATGCAAAGAAATCAGACCAGTCTGCAAGCAAGTACGCACATAATGACAGTCAATCTCAATATGTTTGGTGCGCTCGTGAAAAACTGGGTTTTTGGCAATATGAAGAGCTGCCTGTGTCACAACCCAATTTCACCTATAGGTCGTGATGGCGCCCAACACTACAACTAGGCAAGCCAACTAATAAATTAAACATATATTGATTAAACTTTTAATCCAAGAATAAAATAAAATACCAAATTCTACCAATGTGTGTGCCAAGACCTGGTGTCACAAGTGTATGAGCATCTAGTAGATTATACAAAACTCCAAATACTGTCTAAAATAAAATAGACAGAAATGTAAAATACAAAGAGAGGCACTGGTAACTGCAGGACGGCTAAGAAAGACAGCTCACCACTACGCCTCTGGATAATGAGGATGTGCGATAAAAGGTCCTCCACAAGTATCTGTCTCAGATCCTGCACAAAAAGTGCAGCAAGTGTAGTATGAGTACGTAAACAACGTGTACCCAGTAAGTATCAAGCATAATCTCGAAGCGGTAGAGACGAGATAGTTGACTTTGACACTTACTAAGGGTCAATAATAATAAATAGGATGGAATAGGATTTATTTAATTCAGCATAATTCATAGAGTTAACAAATTGTTTTTTAATCAGCAGAAATAATCAAATTCTTCCAAATGCAACAATTCTCAATGTATTAATTAAATTCCTTCAAGCCTAATAAAATTTTAATTTATCAATTAGCTTCACAAGCTGCAATAAACTATCAAAGTATCGTGTATTTATTATTATTATTATTAAGCACGATTTCTGTCGAGGACGTACGGCCCGATCCAGAGTGTCGTGTACACTACCGAGAGACGTGCGGCATGATCCATAGATGCATCTATCCTGCCGAGGCGTTCGACCCGATCCACAAGAAAGGAAGACATTTTCTTATGTACCTCCGGAATAAGAGTATTTATTGAAAAGTTTATTCGAGAGGATAACAATTTATTTCAATAATTAATTAATCTAAACAAAAATTTAAGCATATGAAAATTTCATCTTTTACTACCTTTCATAACAATTCACAATATATACCTCAAATAATTTAATTAATAAGGAATACAATTTACACAAGTAATTCATGTTTTGAGTCCTAAACTACACAAGTAAATTATGAATTTTTTTAGATAATTCGTCACCTCATGTGTACGTAGCCCCCGCAATTAGCAATAATTATTTAATTTAATCCTTATGGGGTAAATTTCTCCCTCACAAGATTAGACAAGAGACTTACCTCAATTTGCTCCAATTTAATCCACTAGAAGGCCTTTTTCACGATTTTCCAACTCTGTCTGGCTCGAATCTAGCCAAAATAATTCGATACAATCACTACAAATTATAGGGAATCAATTCTATAAGAAAATACTATATTTTTCAATAAAAATCCGAAATTAATTCAAAAATCGTTCGTGGGGCACACTGTAATGACCCAACCGATCATTTTAACTTTTATAAATCCATTCCCAAAAAGAAATAAAACACCCCGAACATACATTTATTGATTTATGACTCGCGGGGATGGTTGATTCGGGATTTGGGAGTGTCTGGGTTGAAATCGAAACACTTGGTTCCTTAAGTTGGCTTTAAATGGCCAAGTTTTACTTCGGTCAACAGTTTTAAGAAAACGACCTCGAAATCGGGATATGACTGTTCCAATAGGTTCGTACGATGATTTTGGACTTGGGCATATGTCCGGGTTTTGGATAACCCGGGAGCGTTTTGGCGCTTAATAGTAAAAACTTAATTATTTGAAGGTTTAAACTTCTTTAAATTTGGTTTGGAGTAGGTTTTTGAGTAATTAAAGTCTGTTTGAAGTTATGAGTTTGGGAATAGTTCCGTATAGTGAATTAAAACTTGCACGCAAAATTTCAAGTCATTCCGAGTAGTTTAAATATGTTTGGGCGCGTTGGAAGTAAATTGAAAAACTTGAAGTTCTTAAGTTTGAATCAATTTGGTTTGGGGTATGATTATTAGATTTGATGTTGTTTTACACGTTCCGAGACTTCGAGTGAGTGCGTTTTATGATTTCAAACTTGTTGGTATGTTCGGGCAGGGCCCCGGGGGTCCCGAGCTTTAATCGGTCAAGGCTCGGATCAATATTTGAACCTTGGTCACAGCTGAAGCTTTCCACTTCTGATATTATAGCACCTGCACTTGGCCAGCCGCAGGTGCAAACCTCGCAAGTGCGTGAAGAGCACCGCAGAAGCGGAAAGGGCGCATATGCGCAGGTACAAGCGCAGAAGCGCATCGCAGGTGCGATGTACAAGCCGCATAAGCGGACTCGCAGAAGCGAGCCGCTGACCGCAGGTGCGAACGAAACCGGTTAAGGGAAAATCGCATCTGCGAGGGAATTGCCGCAGATGCGGAGCCGCAGAAGCAGCTTATGAGCCGCAGATGTGATTTTCACTATTGGACAGAATGGTTAAAAGTCGGGGTTCAGACATTTTGAGCCCATTTTCCCTCCATTTTCGGGAGATTTCAGAGCTTTTGAGAGGGGGATTTCGACTAGCAATTTAAGTTAAGTTAATTCTAGACCCCTTGAGTTAAATACATAGATTATGGGTCGATTTTAACTGGTATATCTTAGAAATCAAGTGTTTAGGAGAAAAACCTAGATTTTTATAAAAATGCAATTTTTACCATGAAAATGGTTATGGAATTGGATAAAAATTATATATTTGAGTTCTTGAAATTTTGAGTGACGTTTTCATCCAAATATTTTCAGAATCCGGGCGCATTGGCCCAAGGTGAATTTTAGGAATTTTATCATTTTGGATAGGGTAATTTATTTAATAAATGAATTTCGAGTTATTGAGCATATATTAATTATTTTGTATAATATTTGGATAGTT
This sequence comes from Nicotiana tabacum, assembly GCF_000715075.1. NCBI lineage: Eukaryota > Viridiplantae > Streptophyta > Magnoliopsida > Solanales > Solanaceae > Nicotiana > Nicotiana tabacum. The sequence goes on from NC_134083.1 coordinate 51,907,047, forward strand.
TCGGATTTTTCGGCGTCAAATCGAGAATTTTACGCGACGCAGTAATCGGAAAGTGGACTTTGAGACGAGGTAAGTCTCTTGTCTAATCTTGTGAGGGGAAAATTACCCCATAGGGATTAAATTAAATAATTGTTGCTAATTGCGGGGGCTACGTACGCACGAGGTGACGAGAGTCCGTGCGTAGCTACTATTAATGCTAAAGTCCAGGTAGTTTAGGACTCAAAGCATGAATTACTTGTGTAAATTGTATTCTTTATTTATTAAATCATTTGATGTATATATTGTGAATTTTTTAAAAGGTAGAAAAAGATGAAATTTTCATATGCTTAAATTTTGGTTTAAATTAATTAATTGTTGAAATAAATTGTTTATCCTCTCGAATAAATCTTGCAATAAATACTCTCATTCCGGAGGTATATAAGAAAATGTCCTCCTTTCTTGTGGACCGGGCCGAACGCCTCAGAAAGTGGACTTTGAGACAATTTAAGTCTCTTGCCTAATCTTGTGAGGGAAAAATTACCCCATAGGGATTAAATTAAATAATTGTTGCTAATTGCGGGGGGCTCCCATAGGGAAGAGTTGCGGTTTCAGTTTGAGCAGCTCCAGCAGGGTCAGATGTCAGTGACTGATTATGAGGAGAGGTTCTCTGAGTTATCTCGCCATGCACTTATGATACTCCCTACTGAGGCGGAGAGAGTGCAGAGGTTTGTAACTGGTTTACATATTGGCGTTCAGGCCACTACGGCTCGAGAGGTTGAGATAGGTACTTCTTATGAGCTAGTTGTAGAGATAGCCAGAGGATTGAAGGCGTACGTCAGCGGAGCCGAGAGCAGGTTGTGTGAGATAAGCGGTTCAGGAATCCTGGAGAGTTCAGAGGTGCTCTGTCTGGGGGCAGAGGTCAGTTCGTGAGAGGGCAGTCCAGCAGGAACCCATATCCAACACCACCGCCTCCTCGAGATGCTCCAGTACGACCTTATTTCAGTGCTATACCAGAGAGTTCTTATCGCTCACCGGCTATTCAGGGCTCTTCCAGTCGGTATTCAGGTCCCCAGGGTCAGACTTCTAGTCAGCGGCTTATTGCACCACAGAGTTGTTACGAGTGCGGGGATCCCAGTCACATACGGAGATTCTGTACCAAGCTGCGGGGTAGGCCAGTGCAGCAGGGTCAGCAACCGATGATTACCGCACCAGTCTCTCTACCAGTTGTCCGACCACCAAGAGGTGGAGGAAAGGTGGGTAGAGGCCGTCGTAGAGGTGGAGGTCAGCTAGGTGGAGACCAGCTAGTTGGCGCTCCAGCTCGGTTCTATGCTTTTTCGGTCAGACAAGATGCAGAGGCCTCAGATGCCGTGATTACAGGTATTATTTCTGTTTGCGGCAAAGATGCCTCGGTATTATTTGATCCAGGATCCACGTATTCATATGTGTCATCTCTATTTGCTCCATTCCTGGGTGTTTCTCGTGAGTCCTTGAGTACTCATGTTTATGTGTCCACTCTTGTTGGCGATTATGTTATTGTGAACTAGATCTACCGGTCTTGTATTATTACATTCTGTGGTTATGAAACTAGAGCAGATCTCTTATTGCTCGAGATGACCGATTTTAAAATTATTTTGGGTATGGACTGGTTATCTCCATATCATGCTATTTTATATTGTCATGCCATGACTATTACCTTGGCTATTCCATCTTTGCCTAGGCTGGAGTGGAAGGGTTCGTCTGTTAGTTCATTTAATCGGGTTATTTATTTTATAAAGGCTTAACACATGGTTGAGCAGGGTTGTTTAGCTTATCTAGCTTATGTTCTAGTTACTACTGCAGAGACTCCGACTATTAATTCAGTGCATGTAGTTCAGGAGTTCTCCGATGTATTTCGTTCAGATCTTCCAGGCATGCCACATGATCGTGATATTGATTTCTGTATTGACTTGGCTCCAGATACCCAACCTATATCTATCCCACCGTATCGCATGGCTCCGGAAGAATTGAAAGAACAGCTTGAAAAGTTACTAGAAAAAAGGTTCGTCAGACCGAGTGTATCTCCTTGGGGTGCACCGGTATTATTTGTGAAGAAAAAGGATGGCACAATGCGAATGTGTATTGATTATCGCCAATTGAACAAAGTCACTATTAAGAACAAGTACCCGTTGCCGCGTATTGATGATCTATTTGACCAGTTTCAGGGTGCTAGGGTGTTCTCTAAGATCGACTTGAGGTCGGGGTACCATCAGTTGAAGATTCAGTATTTGAATGTTTCGAAGACTGCTTTCCGGACTAGATATGGTCATTATGAGTTTTTGGTGATGTCCTTCGGTTTAACTAATGTCCCAATAACGTTCATGAATTTGATGAACAGGGTATTCAGGACATATATTGATTTATTTGTCATTGCCTTTATTGATGACATTTTGATCTACTCACGCAGTAAGGAGGAGCATGAGCAGTTTATGTAAGTAGTGCTTCAGACATTGCGGGAACAAAAGCTATATGCTAATTTCTCCAAATGTGAGTTCTGGCTAGAGTCTGTAGCATTTTTAGGGCATATTGTATCGGGCGAGGGTATAAAGGTTGATCCCAAGAAGATTGAGGCAGTGCAAAATTGGCATCGTCCCACTTCGGCGACTGAGATCAGGAGTTTTCTGGGTTTAGCAGGTTATTATCGTCGTTTTGTGGAAGGTTTTTCATCTATTGCAGCGCCTTTGACCAAATTAACTCAGAAGGGCACTCCATTCCGATGGTCCGATGATTGTGAGGTGAGCTTTTAGAAGCTCAAGACAGCATTGACTACAACACTAGTGTTAGTGTTGCCTTCCGATTCGGGGATGTATACAGTGTATTGTGACACTTCACGCGTTGGTTTGGGTTGTGTATTGATGCAGGAAAAGGGAGTTATTGCATATGCTTCACGTCAGCTGAAGCCCCACGAGAAGAATTATCCAGTACATGATTTGGAGTTAGCTGCGATTGTTCACGCTCTTAAGATTTGGAGGCATAATCTTTATGGGGTGTCTTGTGAAGTTTACAATGATCATCACAGTTTGCAGCATTTGTTCAAGCAGAGGGACCTAAATTTGAGAGAGCGCAGATGGCTTGAGTTACTAAAAGATTATGATATTACTATCCTGTATCATCCGGGTAACGCAAACGTGGTTGCGGACGCCTTGAGTAGGAAGGCAGAGAGTATGGGTAGTTTGGATTTCATTTCAGTAGCGGAAAGGCCATTAGCTTGGGATATTCAGCCCTTGGCTAAAAGGCTTGTACGACTAGATATTTAAGAGCCCAGCCTAGTTCTTGCATGTGTTGTGGCTCAGTCTTCACTATTTGAACATATCAAGGCTCGCCAGTATGATGATCCACACTTAATGGTTCTTCGAGACACGGTACAATGAGGTGGTGCTGAGGAAGTTACTATTGGTACGGATGGTGTTCTGCGACTCCAGGGTCGTCTATGTGTTCCTAATGTGGATGAACTAAGAAAAAAGATCTTAGAGGAGGTACACAATTCCAGGTATTCTATTCATCCGGGTGCTATGAAGATGTATCGTGATCTAAGGCAGCATTATTGGTGGCGGCGAATGAAAAAGGATATAGTTGAGTTTGTAGCTAGGTGTCTAAATTGTCAGCAAGTTAAATATGAGCACCAGAGGCTAGGTGGCCCACTTCAGCAGATGACCATACCGGAGTGGAAAATGGGAATGCATTACTAAGGACTTTGTAGTTGGGTTGCCGCGGATCTTGAGGAAGTTTGATGTAGTTTGGGTGATTGTTGACAGGTTGACCAAGTCGGCACACTTTATTCCTGTTGTGACTACGTATACTTCAGAGAGGTTGGCCCGGATTAATATTCAGGAGATAGTTCGGTTGCATGGTGTGCCATTTTCCATCATATCGGATAGAGGCTCTCAGTTTACTTCACATTTATGGAGAGCAGTGCAGAGTAAATTGGGGACCCGTGTAGAGCTCAGCATATCTTTTCATCTGCAGACCGACGGGCAGTCAGAGCGGACAATTCAGATTTTGGAGGATATGGTTAGGGCATGTGTGATTGACTTTGGAGGTCAGTGGGATAGTTTCTTGCCTTTGGCCGAGTTTGCTTATAATAACAATTACCAATTTAGCATCGAGATGGCTCCATTTGAGGCTTTATATGGTCGGCGATGTCGTTCGCCCATCGGATAGTTTGAGCCCGGTGAGGCTAAGTTATATGGTACTGATTTAGTAAACGATGCCTTGGAAAAGGTAAAGTTGATTCAGGAACGACTTCGTACAGCATAGTCCAGACATAAGAGTTACGCGGATCAGAAAGCGCGTGATTTATCATTTATGATTGGTGAAAAAGTTCTCTTGAAAGTTTCGCCGATGAAGGGAATCATGAGATTTGGGAAAATCGGGAAATTGAGCCCAAGGTTTGTAGGCCCATTTGAGGTGTCGAGACGAGTTAGGGAGGTGGCTTATGAGCTTGCATTACCTCCCAGTCTATCGGGAGTTCATCCGGTTTTTCATGTATCTATGCTCCGGAAGTATCATGCTGACCTGTCACATGTTTAGACTTCAGCACATTTTAGCTAGATGATAGCTTGGGTTATGAAGAGGAGCCAATTGCCATTGTGGATAAACAGGTTAGCCCGTTGAGGTCCAAGAGGATTTCTGCAGTAAATATCTAAACTTATTTAGCACTCCAGGTATTATTCTAAACCTGTTCGAGGATGAACGTTTGTTTAAGAGGTGGAGAATGTAATGACCCAACCGGTCATTTTAATTTTTAGAAATCCGTTCCCAAAAAAAAATAAAACTCCCCAAACATGCTTTTATTGATTTATGACTCGAGGGGATGGTTGGTTCGGGATTTGGAAGTGTCTGGGTTGAAATCGGAACACTTGGTTCCTTAAGTTGGCTTTAAATGGCCAAGTTTTTCTTCGGTCAACAGTTTAAAGAAAATGACTTCGGAATCAGGATTGACGGTTCCAATAGGATCGTACGATGATTTCGGACTTGGGCGTATGCCCGAATCGGGTTTTGGATAATTCGGGAGCGTTTTGGCGCTTAATAGTGAAAAACTAACTATTTAAAGGTTTAAAGTTCTTTAAATTTTGTTTGGAGTAGGTTTTTGAATAATTGAAGTCCGTTTGGAGTTCTCAGTTTTGGAAATAGTTCCGTATAGTGGATTAAGACTAGCACGCAAAATTTCGTGTCATTCCGAGTAGTTTAATTATGTTTCGGCGCGTTGGAAGTAAATAGAAGAACTTGAAGTTCTTAAGTTTGAATCAATTTGGTTTGGGGTATGATTATTAGATTTGATGTTGTTTTACACGTTTCGAGAGTTCGAGCGAGTCCGTTTTATGATTTCAAACTTGTTGGTATATTCGGGCAGGGCCCCGGGGGCCCAGAGCGTTAATCGGTAAAGGCTCGGATCAATTTTTGAACCTTGGTCACAGCTGAAGCTTTCAGCTTCTGCTATAACCGCACATGCGCTTGGCCAGCTGCAGGTGCGTGAAGAGCACCGCAAAAGCGCAAAGGGCGCAGATGCGCAGGTACAAGCCGCAAAAGCGGACTCGCAGAAGCGAGCTGCTGACCGCAGATGCGAGCGAAGCCTGCTAAGGGAAAACCGCATCTGTGAGGGAATTTCCGCAGATGCAGAGCCGCAGAAGCAGCTTATGAGCTGCAGATGAGATTTTCACTGTTCGACAGAATGGTTAAAAGTCGGGGCTTAGACATTTTGAGCACATTTTTTCTCTATTTCCGGGCGATTTGAGAGCTTTTGAGAAGGGAATTTCAACTAGCAATTTACGGTAAGTTAATTCTACACCCCTTGAGTTAAATACATAGATTATGGGTCGATTTTAACTGGTAAATCTTAGAAATCAAGGGTTTAGGTGAAAAACCTAGATTTTTATAAAAATACGATTATTACCACGAAAATGGTTATGGAATTGGAGAGAAATTATATATTTGAGTTCTTGAAATTTTGAGTGACGTTTTCATCCAAATATTTTTAGAATCCGGGCGCGTGGGCTCAGGGTAAATTTTAGGAATTTTATCATTTTGGATAGAGTAGTTTATTTAATAGACGAATTTCGAGTTATTGAGCATATATTAATTATTTTGTATAATATTTGGATAGTTTCGGATTTTTCGGTGCCGAATCGAGAATTTTACGCGACACAGTAATTAGAAAGTGGACTTTGAGACAAGGTAAGTCTTTTGTTTAATCTTGTGAGGGGGAAATTATATCATAAGAATTAAATTAAATAATTATTGCTAATTGCGGGGGGCTACGTACGCACGGGGTGATGAGAGTCCGTGTGTAGCTACTATTAATGCTGAAGTGTGGATAGTTTAGGACTCAAAGCATGAATTGCTTGTGTAAATTATATTCTTTATTGATTAAATCATTTGATGTATATATTGTGAATTGTTATAAAAGGTAGAAAAAGTTGAAATTTTCATATGCTTAAATTTTTGTTTAAATTAATTAATTGTTGAAATAATTTTTTTATCCTCTCAAATAAATCTTACAATAAATACTCTCATTCCGGAGGTACATAAGAAAATGTCCTCCTTTCTTGTAGATCAGGCCGAACACCTCGGCAGGATTGATGCATCTATGGATCGTGCCACACGTCCCTCGGCAGTGTACACGACACTCTCGATCGGGCCGTACGTCCTCGGCAAAAATCATGCTTAATAATAATAATTACACGATACTTTGATAGTTTATTGCAGCTTGCGAAGCTAATTGATAAATTGGAAATTTTTGGAAATTTAAAGAATTGTTTTTTCCTGTTTGTTAATGAATTATTATTGTTTCTGAAAATGAGACTAATTGATAAATTGAAAATTTATTAGAATTGAAGGAATTTAATTATTTCTGCTCGTTAAGTAAATTATTGTAAATTCTGTGAATCATGCTGATTTAGATATTCTAGTTTTATTTCAATTATCATTATTGACCCATAGTGACTGTCAAAGTCGGCTATCTCGTCTCTACCACTTCGAGATTAGGCTTGATACTTACTGGTTACACGTTGTTTACGTACTCATACCACACTTCCTTCACTTTTTGTGCAGGATCTGAGACAGGTACTAGTGGAGGACCTATCATCACATATCCACGTCGTCCCGAGGCATAGTGGTGAGCTGCCTTTCTGAACCGTCCTGTAGCTACCTGTGTCTCTTCTTTTATTTCATTTCTGTCTATTTTATTTCAGACAGTATTTGGAGTTTTGTATAATCTACTAGATGCTCATACACTTGTGACACTAGGTCTTAGCATACATATTAGTAGAATTTGATGTTTTTATTATTTTCTTGGATTTAAATCTAATCGATATATGTTTAATTTATTAGTTGGATTGCCTAGTTGTAGTGTTGTGCGCCATCACGACCTTTAGGTGAAATTGGGTTGTGACACCCAGGTCTCGGAATCCGGCAAAAGTTACGAAATATAAACGCTCATTCAACCACGAGTCTACCCATACCAAAAGTATTAAATTCCGATAACAATTCGGCCATCAAATCCTCAAATCTATCCAAGAAGGTTTTCAAACTTTTCCAACTTAATTCACCAATTAAATGATAAAAACGGTGATAGATTCGGGTAACTTAACCAATATTGAGTTAAGAACACTTACCCCGTTGTTTTCTCTGAAAATCTCCCAAATATCGCCTCAATCCGAGCTCCAAATCGTTAAAAATGGAAAATGGAACGAAGTCCTATTTTCAGAACTTAAACTCTCTACCCAGTGATTTCTTCTACGCGACCGCGGACCAACTCATGCCATCGCGTAGCACAAATATTTCTGCCCAGAAAATAACCCTACGCGATCGTGGAAATTCCCATGCGATCGCGTAGCACAGTCTCCGCAAGCCTACGCGTTTGCGAGCCTCCTCACGTGATCGTGATGCAATAAGCGCGTGGTAAGCTTCTGCTTCGTTTCCTCTTCGCGAACGCGGCCTTAGCCACACGTTCGCATAGCACAACTGAATCCAACCTACATGATCGCGAACTTGCCAACGTGATCACATAGAACAAATTTCGAGCTGCCCAACTAAGCCTACGCGATCGCAACCCAGTTCACGCGATCGCGTAGAAGATTAAAAATACCAGAAATCAGCAGCTATCAGCAATGTTCCAAAAGCCAAAAATTATCCGTTAGCCGTCCGAAACTCACCCGAGCCCTTCGAGACCTCAACCAATTATACCAATAAGTCCTAAAACATCATACGAACTTAGTCAGAACCTCAAATCACATCAAACAACGCTAAAACCACGAATCATCCTCCAATTCAAGCTTAATGAAACTTAAATTTTTCAACTTCTACATTCGGTATCGAAACCTATCAAATCAAGTCTGATTGACCTCTAATTTTGCACAGAAGTCATAAATGACATAACGGAGTTATGTAAGTTTTCGAAACTTGATTCCGACCCATATATCAAAAAGTCAACTCCCCGGTCAAACTTTTAAACTTAAATTCTTATTTTAGCCATTTCGAGCCTAATTTAACTACGGGCTTCCAAATAACCTCAAATCAGTTATACCAACAAGTCCTAAAACATCATACGAACTTAGTCAGAACCTCAAATCACATCAAACAACGCTAAAACCACGAATCGTCCTCCAATTCAAGCTTAATAAAACTTAAGATTTTCAACTTTTACATTTGGTACTGAAACCTATCAAATCAAGTCCGATTGACCTCAAATTTTGCACACAAATCATAAATGACATAACAGAGCTATGAAAATTTTCGAAACTAGATTCCGACCCCGATATCAAAAAGTCAACTCCCCGATCAAACTTCTAAACTTAAATTCTTATTTTAGCCATTTCGAGCCTAATTTAACTACGGGGTTCCAAATAAAATTCTGAACACGCTCCTTAGTCCAAAATCATCATACAGAGCTATTGGAACCGTCAAATCTCGATTCCGGAGTCGTTTTCTCAAAATGTTGACCGAAGTCAAACTTAGCACTTTAAGGCCAACTTAAGGAACCAAGTATTCTGATTTTAGCCCAAACACTTCCAAATCCCGAACCAACCATCCCCGCAAGTTATAAATCATTAAAATCACGTACGGGGAGTTTTATTTTAGGAAACGGGGTTCTACAAGTAAAAATGAACGGTTGTATTATTACATTCTCCACCTCTTAAACAAACATTCGTCCTCGAACAGGTTTGGAATAATACGTGGAGTGCTGAATAAGTGTGGATACTTGCTCCGCATGTCCTCCTCGGCCTCCCAAGTCGGTTCTTTGACTGGTTGGCCCCTCCACTAGACTTTTACTGCAGAAATCCTCTTGGACCTCAACTGGCGAACCTGTTTATCCACGATGGCAAATGGCTCCTATTCATAACCCAAGCTATCATCTAGCTGAACTGTGCTAAAATCTAACACATGTGACATGTCGGCATGATACTTCCAGAGCATAGATACATGGAAAACCAAATGAACTCCTGATAGACTGGCAATGCAAGCTCATAAGCAACCTCCCCAACTCATCTCAACACCTTAAATGTGCCTATAAACCTTGGGCTCAACTTGCCCTTCTTCCCGAATCTCATAATTCCCTTCATCGGCGAAACATTCAAGAGAACGTTTTCACCTACCATAAATGATAAATCATGCGCTTTTTGATCTGTGCAGCTCTTCTGTCTGGACTGTGCTATACGAAGTCGCTCCTGAATCAACTTTACCTTTTCCAAGGCATCCTTCACCAAATTAGTACCATATAACTTAGCCTCACCGAGCTCAAACCATCCGATGGGCGAACGACATCGCCGGCCATATAAAGCCTCAAATGGAGCCATCTCGATGCTAGATTGGTAACTGTTATTATAAGCAAACTCGGCCAAAGGCAAGAAACGATCCCACTGACCTCCAAAGTCAATCACACATGCCTTGAGCATATCCTCCAAAATCTAAACTGTCCGCTCTGACTGTTCGTCGGTCTGCGGATGAAAAGTTGTGCTGAGCTCTACATGGGTTCCTAACTCACTTTGTACTGCTCTCCATAAATGTGAAGTAAACTGAGGACCTCTATCTGATATGTTGGAAATTGGCACACCGTGCAACCAAACTATCTCCTGAATATATATATCTGGTCCAACCTCTCTGAAGTATACGTAGTCACAACAGGAATAAAATGTGCCGACTTGGTCAACCTGTCAATAATGACCTAAACTGCATCAAACTTCCGCAAGGTTCGCGGCAACCCAACTACAAAGTCCATAGTGATACGTTCCCATTTCCATTCTGGTATAGTCATCTGCTGAAGTAGACCACCTGGCCTCTGGTGCTCACATTTAACCTGCTGGAAATTCAGACACATAGTTACATATTCAACTATATCCTTTTTCATTCGCCGCCACCAATAATGCTGCTTCAAATCACGATACATCTTCTTAGCACCTGGATGAATAGAATACAGAGAACTGTGTGCTTTTTCTAGAATCTTTTTCCTCAGTCCATCCACATTAAGAACACATAGACGATCCTGGAGTCGCAGCACACTGTCCGCACCAATGGTCACTTCCTTGGCACCACCTCGTAGTACCGTTTCTCGAAGAACCATCAAGTGTGGATCATCATACTAGCGAACCTTGATATGCTCAAATAATGAAGACTGGGCCACAACACATGCAAGAACTCGGCTAGGCTCTAAAATATCCAGCCTCACAAGTTTGTTAGTCAAGGACTGAATATCTGAAGCTAATGGCCTTTCCTCTGCTGAAATGAAAGCTAAACTACCCATATTTTCCGCCTTTCTACTCAAGGTGTCTGCAACCACATTTGCTTTGCCTGGATGATACAGGATAGTAATATCATAATCTTTTAGTAACTCCAGCCATCTGCGTTGCCTCAAAATTAGGTCCCTCTGCTTGAACAAATTATGCAAACTGTGATGATCAGTATAAACTTCACAGGACACCCCATAAAGATAATGCCTCCAAATCTTAAGAGCGTGAACAATCGCAGCTAACTCCAAATCATGTAGCGGATAATTCTTCTCGTGGGGCTTCAGCTGACGTGAAGCATATGCAATAACTCGCGTTTCATGCATCAACACACAACCCATACCAACGCGTGAAGCATCACAATACACTGTATACTTCCCCAAACCGGAAGGCAATACTAGCACTGGTGTTGTGATCAATACTGTCTTGAGCTTCTGAAAGCTCACCTCACAATCATCGGACCATCGGAATGGAGCACCCTTCTGGGTCCATTTGGTCAAAGGCGCTGCAATAGATGAAAAACCTTCCACAAATCGACAACAATAACCTGCTAAACCCAAAAAACTCCCGATCTCAGTCGCCGAAGTGGGACGACGCCAATTCTGAACCGCCTCAATCTTTTTGGGATCAACCTTAATACCCTCGCCCGATACAATATGCCCCAATATTGCTACAGACTCTAGCCAGAACTCACATTTGGAGAACTTAGCATATAGCTTTTGTTCCCGCAACGTCTGAAGTACCACTCTCATATGTTGTTCATGCTCCTCCTTACTGCGGGAGTAGATCAATATGCCATCAATATAGACAATGACAAATGAATCAATATATGGACTGAATACCCTGTTCATCAAATCCATGAATGTTGTCGGGGCATTAGTTAAACCGAAAGACATCACCAGAAACTCATAATGACCATATCTAGTACGGAAATCAGTCTTCGGAACATCCGAATCCGGAATCTTCAATTGATGATACCTCGACCTCAAGTCGATCTTAGAGAACACTCTAGCACCCTGCAAGTGGTCAAATAAATCATCAATACGCGGCAACGGGTACTTGTTCTTAATAGTGACTATGTTCAATTGGCGATAATCAATACACATTCGCATTGTTCTATCCTTCTTCTTCACAAATAATACCCGTGCACTCCAAGGCGATACACTCGGTTTGACGAACCCTTTGGCTAGTAACTCTTCAAGCTATTCTTTCCACTCTTTCAATTCTTTCGGAGCGATACGATACTGTGGGATAGATATAGGCTGAGTGTCTGGAGCCAAGTCAATACAAAAATCAATATCACGATCATGTGAAATACCTGGAAGATCTGAAGGAAATACATCGGAGAACTCCCAAACTAAAGGCACTAAATCAATAGCCTGAGTCTCAGCAGTAGTATCCCGAACATAAGCTAGATAAGTTAAACAACCCTTCTCAACCATGTGTTGAGCCTCTATAAAAGAAATAACCCGATTAAATGAACTAACAGACGAACCCTTCCACTCCAACTCAGGCAACGCTGGAATAGCCAAGGTAACAATCTTGGCATGACAATCTAGAATAGCATGATATGGAGAGAATCATTCCATACCCTGAATAATTTCAAAATCGGTCATCTCGAGCAATAAGAGATCTGTTCTAGTTTCATAACCACATAATATAATAATACAAGACCGGTATATACGGTTCACAATAACAGAATCGTAACATACGACCCATAACATCCTAAAATCCCGGTGCAGATATGAAATCCACCAAAGCTGGCTCTGCTACAGGTACTTCACCCTGCTCCTCAATAATGGGATCCTCTGCTGGACCCACTGGTGGAATAACTGGAACAGTCCTGGGACATCCTCTACCTCTACCATGGGCTAGAGCCCTCCCTCGGCCTCTGCCTCGGCCTCTAGCAACTGGGGGAGTAGCTCTTCTCTGGTCCGGAACCTCATTAGAGCTCATTCTCACCATCTGTGAGGGAGTAAGAGAAAGATATTTAGTATTGCATCAATTGCACGATGGAAGATGAAGAAAGGTAGTTTCCTAACACCCTATAGCCTCTCGAAGATAAGTACAGATGTTTCTGTACCGATCCGCAAGACTCTATTAGGCCTTCTCATAACTTGTGAGACCTACGTGAATCTAGTGCTTTGATACCATATTGTCTCGACCCAAATTTCACCTATAGGTCGTGATGGCGCACAACACTACAGCTAGGCAAGCCAACTAATAAATTAAACATATATTGATTAAACTTTTAATCCAATAATAAAATAAAATACCAAATTCTACCAATGTGTGTGCCAAGACCTGGTGTCACAAGTGTATGAACATGTAGTAGATTATACAAAACTCCAAATACTGTCTGAAATGAAATAGACAGAAATGTAAAATACAAAGAGAGGCACTGGTAACTGCAGGACGGCTCAGAAAGGCAGCTCACCACTACGCCTCTCGATAACGAGGATGTGAATAATAGGTCCTCCACAAGTACCTGTCTCAGATCCTGCACAAAAAGTGCAGTAGGTGTAGTATGAGTACGTAAACAACGTGTTAAGTATCAAGCCTAATCTCGAAGCGGTAGAGACGAGATAGTTGATTTTGACACTTACTAAGGGTCAATAATAATAAATAGGATGGAATAGGATTTATTTAATTCAACATGATTCATAGAGTTAACAAATTTTTTTTTAAATCAGCAGAAATAATCAAATTCTTCCAAATGCAACAATTCTCAATTTATTAATTAAATTCCTTCAAGCCTAATAATTTTTCAATTTATCAATTAGCTTCACAAGCTGCAATAAACTATCAAAGTATCGTGTATTTATTATTATTATTAAGCACGATTTCTGCCGAGGACGTACGGCCCGATCCAGAGTGTCATGTACACTACCGAGAGACGTGCGGCATGATCCATAAATGCATCTATCCTGTCGAGGCGTTCGGCCCGATCCACAAGAAAGGAGGACATTTTCTTATATACCTCCGGAATAAGAGTATTTATTGAAAAGTTTATTCGAGAGGATAACAATTTATTTCAACAATTAATTAATCTAAACAAAAATTTAAGCATATGAAAATTTCATCTTTTACTACCTTTCATAACAATTTACAATATATACCTCAAATAATTTAATTAATAAGGAATACAATTTACACAAGTAATTCATGTTTTGAGTCCTAAACTACCCGGACTTTAGCATTTATAGTAGCTACGCACGGACTCGCGTCACCTCGTGCGTACGTAGCCCCCGCAATTAGTAATAATTATTTAATTTAATCCTTATGGGGTAAATTTTCCCCTCACAAGATTAGACAAGAGACTTACCTCAATTTGCTCTAATTTAATCCACTAAAAGGCCTTTTCCACGATTATCCAACTCTGTCTGGCTCGAATCTAGCCAAAATAATTTTATATAATCACTACAAATTATAGGGAATCAATTCTATAAGAAAATACTACATTTGTCAATAAAAATCCGAAATTAATTCAAACATCGTTCGTGGGGCCCACGTCTCGGAATCCGGCGAAAGTTACGAAATATGAACTCTCATTCAACCACGAGTCTACCCATACCAAAATTACTAAATTTCGATAATAATTCGGCCCTCAAATCCTCGAATTTATCCAAGAGGATTTTCAAACTTTTCCAACTTAATTCACCAATCAAATGATAAAAACGGTGATAGATTTGGGTAACTTAACCAATATTGAGTTAAGATCACTTACCCCATTGTTTTTTCTGAAAATCTCTGAAAAATCGCCTCAATCCGAGCTCCAAATCGTTAAAAATGGAAAATTGTACGTCCCATTTTCAGAACTTAAACTCCATGCCCAGTGATTTCTTCTATGCGATCGCGGACCAACTCACGCGATCGCGTATCACAATTTTTTTCCCTAGAAAATAACCCTACGCAATCGCGGAAATTCCCACGCGATCACGTAGCACAGTCTCCGCAAGCCTACAAGTTCGCGAGCCTCCTCACGAGATCACGAAGCATTAAGCGCGTGGTCATTTTCTGCTTTGTTTCCTCTTCGCGAATGGGGCCTTAGCCACGCGTTCACATTGCACAACTGAATTCAACCTACGCGATCGCGGACTTGCCCACGCGATCACATAGAACAAATTCCGAGTTGCCCAATTAAGCATACGCGATCGCAACCCAGTTCACGCGATCGTGTAGAAGGTTAAAAATACCATAAATTAGGAGCTATCAGCAATGCTCCAAAAGCCAAAAATGATCCGTTAGCAGTCCGAAACTCACCTGAGCCCCTCGGGACCTCAACCAATTATACCAACAAGTCCTAAAATATCATACGAACTTATTCGGAACCTCAAATCACATAAAACAACGTTAAAACCATGAATCATCCTCCAATTTAAGCTTAATGAAACTTAAAATTTCCAACTTCTACATTCGGTACCGAAACCTATCAAATCATGTCCGATTGACCTCAAATGTTGCACACAAGTCATAAATGACATAACGGAGCTATGTAAGTTTTCGGAACTGGATTCCGACCCCGATATCATATAGTCAACTCCTTGGTCAAACTTCTAAACTTAAATTCTTGTTTTAGCCATTTCGAGCCTAATTTAACTACGGGCTTCCAAATAAAATTTCGAACACGCTCCTAAGTCCAAAATTACCATACGGAGCTATTAGAATCCTCAAATCCCGATTCCGAGGTCGTGTTTCTCAAAATGTTGACCGAAGTCAAACTTAGCACTTTAAGGCCAACTCAAGGAACTAAGTATTCCGATTTCAACCCAAACACTTTCAAATCCGGAATCAACCATCCCCGCAAGTCATAAATCATTAAAAACACATACAAGGAGTTTTATTTTAGGGAATGGGGTTCTAAAAATAAAAATGACCGGTTGAGTCATTACAGCCTGGTTGTCACAATAGATTGAAACTGGGCTAGAAATGGACAAACCAAGATCATGCAGTAGTCTGAGCAACCAGGAAACCTCAGCTGAAACTTTGCGAAGTGCTATGTATTCAGCTTCAGCTGAGGACACGGAGATAGTGGGTTGCTTCTTGCTTTTCCAAGAAATTGGGTTGCCACCAAGAGTAATATAATAGCCAATGACAGATTTGCGAGAAATGGCACATGCAGCCGAATTAGAGTCAGAATATACTGTGAGAGACAAATCAGATGAACTGAAGAGGATCACCCCTTGAGCTGGGTCATTAAGTAAATACCTGAGAACATGCAAAGCTGCCAACATGTGGGGTATTTGTGGCTTTTGAAGAAACTGACTTAAATGTTGAACTGAGAAGGAGATATCAGTCCTAGTATGTTGCAAGAAATTATGCTTCCCAATCAATCTCCTATACAAGCTAGGATCAGAAACATGCTCACCCATGTCTAACACCAGCTTCACAGAAGGATCCAAAGGGGTCATGACAGGAGAGAAATATTGAAAATTAAATTTAAACAAGAGATCAGAAGTGTACTTGTATTGGCTCATCACATAACCTTGAGGAAGAAGAGAAATTTCCAATCCCAGAAAGTAGTGAACTAAGCCCAGGTCTTTGATTTTGAATTGAGCATCCAAGAAGGACTTTAAAGAGTTCATCTCAACAATATCATTACCAGCTAGCAATATGTCATCAACATAGACAGCCAATACAATGAGAGAATCAGAGGACACCTTGGTGAATAAAGAATAATCATTCATGCTGGAAATGTAGCCTCTGGATTGCAAGGCTTCAAACAGTTTTGAGAACCACTGTCTAGAAGCTTGCCTAAGGCCATAGAGGGACTTCTTGAGTCTGCAAACCAGGGGAGGAGAAGAAGAGGGAGCAGACACATCAAGACCAGGTGAGACCTTTGTATAAACCTCTTCATGGAGATCCCCATGAAGGAAGGCATTCTTCACATCAAGTTAAAAAACAGTCCAGCCCCACTTAACAGCCAAAGTGAGTAAGCACTTGATTATGGTCAATTTGACAACAGGGAAAAAAGTTTCAGTAAAATCTATGCCCTCCTTTTGAGTGTCACCCTTAATGACCAACCGGGCCTTATATCTCTCAATAGAACCAACAACCTTTTTTTTTGATTTTGTAAACCCACTTACAAGGAATAACTTTCTTGTGAGGAGGTAAATGGATAATATCTCAAGTATGGTTTGCCTCAAGGGCTTGGAATTCCTTTAGCATGGCCTCTTGCCAAGCAGGATGTGAGGCAGCCTGCTGGTAGAACTGGGGCTCATGCATGTGGGTGTCAACAGAAGATACTTTGGAAGAGGTAGGAAGAGAATTAGTGGAAGAGACAGAAGAACATACATAGTCTTTGAGATAGGAAGGTTGTTGGACTGTTCTAGTGGATTTCCTCAAAGGTGGAGGAGAAGGGATGAGAAGAGGAGAGGCATAAAGAGGGGAAAGAGAAAGAGTTGATGGAATATGAGCGTCTTGGGATGTGGAAACAACAAGAGTAGGATAAGATGAAGGGAACGAGGTTGTAGGATATACAAAATCTGATATAGAAGAAGAGGGAAAGGTTGAAGGATGATCAGATTTATAGGGAAATATATGTTCATGAAAAACTACATCCCTAGAAAATAAAATGGAATGAGTAGTGAGATTAAGAAGTTTGTAACCCTTTTTGCCAAAGGGGTACCCCAAGAATATAGAAGGAATAGCTCTTGCCTGGAATTTATCTCTGCTAAACTTAGGTGAAGTAGCAAAACATAAATATTCAAAGGATTTCAGGTGATCATAAAGTGGAGGGAAGCCATGAAGTTTCTCATAAGGGGAAAGACTCTTCAAAACAACAGAAGGAAGTCTATTGATGAGGTATGTGGAAGTTAGAACACAGTCAACCCAATATTTAAGGGGAAGGTTAGACTGAAAAAGAAGAGCCCTGGATACTTCCAATAAGTGTTTGTGTTTCTTTTAAACCACCCCATTTTGCTGAGGTGTGTGGGGGATAGTTGTCTGATGGAGAATGCCTTGGCTTGAGAAGAACTTGATGGCTTCAGAACTGCCACCAAGTTCAAAGGCATTGTCAGATCTAAAAGTTTGAACAGATGATTTAAAATGAACTTTGACCATGACAGTAAAAGCTTTAAGAAAAGAGAGGGCATTGCTCTTGCAAGAAAGAATGTGAGTCCATGTGGCTCTAGTATAATCATCAACCAAAGTTAGAAAATATCTGAATCCACTATAAGTTCTAGTGTTATATGGACCCCAAATGTTAATATGTACTAATTGAAAAGGGGCAGAAAAGTGTATAACACTTCCAGGAAAATATAATCTCTGTTGTCTTGCTAGTGGACAAAATGACACACAAAACATTGCTTGGAAGATACTTTATGAGACAAGAAAGAAATAATTTTCATTCTATGATAAGGCATGTGTCCTAATCTTTGATGCCAAAACAAGTCCAATTTATTAAGGCAATGTGACTGATTACAAGCATGAGTACCATTAACATGTGTGACAACATGGCTGGACTTATCAGATACAAGTGAAACAGAATTAGGTATACTACTAGAAGAAGAAACATTCATAGAACCAGATGGAACAGGAAAGAGGTCAGCATCTGGAGGGAGATAGTACAGTTTGCCTGCATATTTACCAATTTTCAGTGGCCTCTTCAGAGAAGGGCCCTGTAAAAAACAAATTATTTTTGTAAAAAGTGCTGAACAATCTAGCTGACAGATAAGCTGATGAACTGATATTAAATTGAAGTGAAAGGATGGCACAAGAAGAACTTGAAGTAAAATTATATCATGTCTAAGATACAAAGATCTAGTTGATATAACTTTAGCTTTATATCCATTAGGTAGGGTGACAAGAAAGGGCTTGATTAATGGTTGGACATTAAAAAGAAGATATTTGTGTGGAGTCATGTGATTAGTAGCCCCTGTATCTAAGATCCAAGGAGTGACACCTAATTGAGAGGATGCATACACATGAGAAGCCTCAGAATCTATAGCATACTTACTGAACAAACCTGCAAAGTGTGACAAAGAAGATTGATCCACATTGGAGGCATCATAGGTGGAAGTATTGGACATCTGAGCTTGTTAGAACAAGGTCAACAGGTGTTGATACTGCTCCTTGGTGAACCCATGGGCTGAAGAATCAGCATGCTAAGAAGTGGAAGTGACAGCAGTAGCGGGTGGAGTTTCAGTCTGGACACAAGAAGCATACTTCTTATTCTTGGTGAATTTAAAATCAGTAGGGAACCCATGAAGTCTATAACACTTGTCTACAGTGTGGCCAGGCTTCTTGCAGTACTTGCAAGAAACATTTGGAGTAGTTTTCCTGGCCTCAAAATTCACCTTTTGACTGAAGTTCCTATTTGTGGTAGGAGTACCAGGGGACACCAAGAAAGAGGTGGCATCACCAGAGAAGTTAAGAGTAGCAGAGTGAGCTTCTCTTTGACTCTCATCTTGCTGTAGAAGACTATAAGCTTTGCTGATTGGTGGAAGAGGATTCATTAACATAATGGCACTCTTAACAGTTGTGTAAGACTCATTGAGACTATTGAGAAATTGAAACAACTGTTGATCCTCTATGAATTTCGATAATGCACCACATGAACAAGTAGGACCTACATATGATGAATTTAGCTCATCCCACAAACTCCTCATTTTGGTGAAGTAAGAAGCTATATTAGAGGAGCCTTGAGTAGTAGAGCTGATCTTCCTTTGTATTTGGATGTATTTAGACTCGTTTGACTGACCAAACCTTTTATTTATATCTTTCTAGACTTCCTTAGCAGTTTTAAAATACATCACACTAACAACTATTTCTCTAGATACTGAATTAGTTATCGAGGCTTTAACCATATCATTGCACCTTTCCCAACATGGATAATAAGGAGAGTCAGGAGTGGGTTGGTTGACTCTGCCATCTAATAGACTAAGCTTGTTCTTTGCGGAGAGGGAATTGAGCATACTGTTACGCCATAACATAAACCCACAACCACTGAATGGTACAGATACCAGTTGACTTCCAGGATTATTCGAGGGATGAATATAGAAGGGATGTGAGGGATCCAAGGAAAATGAAGCAAAACCGTTGGAAGGTGAAGGAGAGTTAACATCATCTATTACAGTACCCATTTTCAGCAGTGACTAAAGCTAACACTAAGAAACTACAATAGTATGTTAAAATAATCAGAGACAAATCCAAATCAAGTACATGCAATGAACATCAACAACAAAGGAATACCAAAGCTTGTGATTAGGAGTGACCACGATACCGTCCTTCTTCTGAAAACCCGAAGAAGTGAGGTCTTTTTCAGCCATGGACCCTAGGTAGAGAAAAACTACTGAGTAAGTTGAAGATTATTGACGATTCAAGCAATACAAGTCGAATATACGCGGAGATTGAAGGAAGCCCCAAATTTCACGAATGTATTCTGAACGTCGCCGATCAGATTCAATTCCTGACGATTTCAAACAAGGTTACCATCGGAAGAAAGCTTGTGACGAGAGGAATCTATATTCCTGCTCTGATACCATGTTAGGTTAGAAGCTTGTTAGCTATGGAGGAAACGACGGAAGAAAACCCTAGAAGGGTTGAGAGAAGAAGAGAGAGACGAGTGAGTCGGTCAAAGTCTAATTGACCAAAACTGATTTTCTTATTTAGTAGAAATTATTTATATTTACAGGTATCAAAAAGGAAAAAATAATTGTGAAAAAATATTTACATGTCTAAACTATAAGAGTTATAAAAGGGTTTCTTCTTTCCCTTATTCGATTGGCCTGAGATGTATCTGGGCTAACAAGTGTTTACAAAGGGGTTGTACTAGCCAACTTGATGAATTGGCCACCAAGACTTTTGCTGCCTTGATTATTTCGCACCCTCACAATGCATGTGTAAGTCTCAATTTGTTGTGCCATTTTTGTTGATGTGAGTTTCAGAAATTATTTTTATTGTGCTACTTTTTTAGATGCTTCAGTTTAGGTTCTGGGTTAATTTTCAAGGATTGCGAAGTTGAGTATTTGATCAATTTGCTACGTGATATAAATGAATTTTTCTTTTCTATTTCTTGAAGCTATACTACATCAGTTTCAGTTCGTTCCTTTTTGGCTTTAGGTATAAAGCTTTCTTGAAATGTGTGGTTTTGTATGGACAGTGTTTGAATATCGATCTAGATTAAAATTTACGCCAATTAAGTTTTAAGCCTCTAAGAAGAGAATAAAGATATAAGACAAACATGGTAAAAGAAATGGAGTGGTGAGGAAAAATATTCATTTACCTTCAAGAATCAAGATAGGTTAAGCTTATTTTGGAAATCCTAGGTTTTGGATTTTGTGGAGAAACTCTCTCAAACTTGTGTCAAGTTTCTTACTCTATCTATATGTGAATTAGTATATCTTTTGTATGGTGAATTTTAGTCATTTAAAATCAGAAATTTAATCCCGTTAATTGTGCAGCAGTTACTATTTTGGGCATAACGTTTTCTCTAAAAATCGGATTGGGGTGATTCAAAAGGCTATATAAAGATAAGAGATATATCTACAATTGTTATAAAGACTAAGTTGTCCAGTTCTGTGATTTACTGCCTCAAAATATCTGCTGTAATACAGTGCAGAGCTACTGCCCAGATTTTCTCCTTAAGAATTGTGAATTGTGGAGACCATTTAGACCCCAATTTTGTTTATATAGTGATGAGTCTTGCTCAATTACTCTGGGAGGAAAAATAAAATTTAAGAGGAAATATAGTGATCCGTGTGTGCTGAAATATTATGGTGAAGTTTTGCTAAGCACTTTAAATGTTGGTACTGCTATACGAATGCTAGGTAAATATGTGCCATTGTGTTCGAAGCTGAATGTTCTTTTTTTTTTATATGCAAAATTGATATTGGAAGTGACTGTATAAAGACAATTAATCATATAAAATCACTTTTTTTTTTTGTGGTAAAGATGAAACCATGTTCGTTAAGCTAAAAGGTGTGTATAAGAAATTTCTCCATTGTCCTTTTACTCTTTTGATGAAAGTGTCCTATTGTTTTCTGTTATCTTACTCTGTCTCTAAAGTTACCTTACATTCGTAACAGATACTTCAAATGGCCAGGCTCAGGCTCAGTACATTTAAAATTTGACTATCAGAATCTAAAGGTAATATCATGTAAGTTTATTTTTCTTCATTTGGGTATCAAATTCACTTTCTTTTAGTTTTTTGCAAAAAACTTTCTATATTGGGTTGATGTGAAGATTTGTGTATGACTAGTAATTTTTGATTTTGAGGATAAGTAGAGTCACTTGTCGATGAGTATCAGTTCAAGATCTCCTTATATATCACTGAACTAAAGAATGCCTTTCTTGTGAAAAGTATTACTATAATAAGACGAGACACAAAAGGTAACTATATTTTTGTGCTATAACACTAAAAGGCAACATTGTTTTCGGTTGCATGGTACCCCATTTATAGGATACCCGATGGCAATTTGCGTGCTGCTTTCTTGACTTATCATTCGCTTGGCCATTTTATTCATGGAAACCAGACACTAAAACCCCGAAGTGTGGATTTCAATAGAATTTCGTACACTTTTGTTTTCGCGGATCAATAATAAATGGAGTCAATTTCCTTTTGACTAGGGATTTAATAAGATTACTTGAAACACTGAAATTCAATTCCAAGTGGTGATTCTGTAAATAAAATAATCTCTATTTCAAATTTGTCACTTTAAGTGATTAACCCACTATATATATATATATATATATATATATATATATATATATATATATATATATATATATATATATATATATATATAAAGCTAGGTTGGTGAATTAAATCTAAATTATTAGCATTAAATGAGAAATGTGTCACTCATCCTAATAAGAGCGTAATAAAAACGAGAGGAAACGAGGAGCCAAATCCTTTTCCCAACAAATAACGAAATTCTCAATCACCCAATAGTTAATTCCCCCGCATTCAACTAAGAGCATTAAGTTCACTCAACTATGGCTACAAGAACGGATGATGTTTATCCCTAGAATTATATTGCAGATTAAATTAATTCCTTATATTGTTCAAACTCTTGTTGATTAATCTAAAGTCATTCCTAATTTCTCCTTTGAAGCTCAAATCAAGTAAACGGGGGATTCTTTTATGCCACTGAGCAATCTCGAACTTTCCGCTTAAGTCAAGGTGCATCTGCCTTGTCTGTAATTAACTAATTACTAAATCTAACTTTTACAATAAATGGTTTTCTATCTTTGGAAAATCTTACTGTTCTGGAAGGATTTTATATGTTCTGAACGAGTGGTTTATTATATCGTACACGAGTCATCCCCAACTATAATATAAAATAAAAGGTAAATCAAACTTGAAACCTCCAAAAACTCGCAAGAATAAATAAACTTAAGAGAATATGAGTTTGCAACATGATTTAACATGTAGAGTATATACTACTACTAAGCAATGCGAATTAACGAAGCTTATTAGTGATTGCCTTTGGAGACATCAAGCTCTGGGTATAAACGTATACATCGAGAATGGAATCTTCATTGATGTCATCACGGACCAGATCGGGCCATTCAATAAATGGTCCTTTCGATGTCCTAAATACAGTCCTTTCAGAATATTCACAACATAGTAGCACTTCACCATCAGCAAATATGTATTTTGGTATAGTTAAAGGAACCCCAATAGCAGGTATAGTAAGCATTTTAGACCAAGATTCTTTGACACCATAAAGTTTCATCACCCATAAATTAAATGTGCTCCCGTCATGATAAGTAGAATAAACGCATAACATTCCTTTCAACACTGATACAACTGACTCTCTCACTGTCATCGTCAAGCACACTGGCTCTGGCAACGGTTCATCTCTGTACGTTTCATTTGAAATATTAAACGAGATCACAATAAACTCTGGGAGCTGAATACGTCCTAGCCAATGAAATGCTCCATGTACAAATGCCAAATCCATATGCATAAACAAGCATGATACGTTATTTCTACAGCTTTTATTAGCAAGTTTTCTCCAAGAACCACTTTTAACTGAGAGAATTTCATTGAGGGTGTCATCCTCGTTATTAACCTTAAGGACCTTATAGTCATTACTACTTGAGTCAAAACCCAATCCAAAAGTGTATCTATTTCTGTCCACGGTGGAGTAATCTGAATGAGGAAGTACTATTGTTTCTCTTGTGGAGGGATTCCATAGCAATAATATCGAAGGATCTCTCTTAGGTGTATTCTGAAGCCCGACTAAAAACAAGCCATCACAACAACAATATATTCTGCCATACTTTGGTTCATAGTTTAACGGGCAATCAAGTTTTCGTACGACTTGAATATTCAAAGATAAAGAAGAAAAAGAGATGCTGGTATTAGCTTCACCATCCTTATAAGATATTTGGCTAATAAGCAATTTTTGAAGGTTTTGGTTCCTGCTGGCAATATTGAGATGCTTCGTCCTAAAGTAACATGATGAGATTAATGTATTCCAAAATCCAGAAACACACTTAAATCGCATAAGAGACTCAACAGGTAACCTGCTGAGGATATCGACAATTATTTCCTCTTGGACGTGAGTTCCCATTCCTACATACGACAAGGCAAGTACTTTTAATTATTAATCCACAGGTTGAACACCTTTATGTTGAGCAGAAATTGAAGAAGAAACCTACAACAATTAGAGAATACTATTAGTTAGAATATATTTTCAAATACATCTTACTTGAGTAATATGTTAGAGGAGGCCGACAACTACGCTGTTGCAAAATAACCGAATACACAACCATGTTTGTTCAATTGTGTATGTCTTTATGATTTTTCTTTTTGCTAAAAATATAGTTTGTCATATATTTATGTAAAAATCAAAATTGATAGAAACGCCTAAACAATATATGTTAGGTTAACGGCCCGACAGGTAGCATAACCCTAGCAAGAGCACGTAAACAGTAAAACAAAGACTATACACAATTGTGAAAAATACAATATGCAGATGAATATTCGCAGAAAAAAAAAACCCAGAAATATTCAACCATTAGATATGCTTCTTTTTTAAAATATGGATGATTTTGCTAAGCCAAGTTTATTAAGGAAAGCTTCAAGCCTTCAACCTACATATCAACACATAGTTTCACCTTGACTATAATACAATAAATACAAAGTATAATAAATAAGAAAAACAACAAAGCAACACTACATGAAGAATAAGTTAATGTAAAAAACATCGAGAGAAAAGAACTTACACCTTATCCCAAAGAAGCAAAAGAGTAAAGAAGTTGATGCGTTGCTTAATTGAAAGAACAAGTTAGCCGTAGGCTTTATAGATAAGGGGTGAGGATTATATGTTACCAATACAGAGTCAAAATGGGTTTGACATGGTAGGACAGCCCAACCCAAGCTGCTAGTTAGATGAGGTTGGATTATGATTTTCAGCCCATTCGTGAAAGTACCCTTATTTTAAGGGCAAAAACGTAAATATGCAAGAATTAAGAAATTTTTAATGAATCTTAGCAGCATTCGTTAATTAACAAAATATGTCAACGAAAGATTTACTTTCCTTAACAAAAACTTATAAAACTGGAATAACCATCTATGATCTATCCACCAATTTCTCACCCCTCAAAATTAAGAATCATGCATTAAATCAACTAGAAATTTTGAATGATTAAATCTTTACTTATTTGAATTATAGAAGTACTAATATTTAAGACTTTAAAATAAATATTGTTTGGGAGAACTAGGAGTATCACGTTTTCTTTTCCTTATATTTGCTAATGGAAATTTCCATGTGAAATAAGTTTGATACTTAATTCTTCTTATAGGGATCTTATCCGAGATATTTTTATACGTTGTTACTATTAAAGTGAGAGGTTTGTATTTAATATCTTTTAGCAAGAAAAAGAAACAATGTGGCCTAAAGTTTTTTCTAATTGGAATTTAAATTAGGATAATATACATTCTATTTAAACATGTACATTTGTAACTACCCAAGCATCTCTTCTCTTTTTCTTGCTAAAAGATATTGTCTTTCTATATTATTTTTGCTTTTGTATCATTTAAAGAATATGAAACTAATAAATCTAGAATATATAGTGTATAATAATATATAGATGAAAACCAAATAATTATAAAAGGATATTAAATATTACTATTATATATTGACTATCACAGTTAAAATAATAGTACTAAAATAAAATATTGAATATATCATCTATTTCTTGAAAAGTTACAGTGAAATGTTGATATTATCTCCTAATAACAATAATATACACTAATTATTTAATGTACATTATTATGAAATATGCATTATATTTTATGCATAGACATCGAAAAGTTGAAAAATATTTCATGTCAAATATACATAAAATATATTCAGATTTTACCAAGAGTACATAAATTATACATTAAATATACCTAATACATATATCAAATATGTGCATTTACTTATAGGTCATATATACAAAAATATAAATTAAAAATATAACTTATAGGTCATATATTCACCCCAAACACTTCTAAATCCCGAACCAACCATCCCCGCAAGTCATAAATCATCACAAGCACCTACGAGAAGTTTTATTTTAGGGAATGAGGTTCTAAAAGTTAAAATGACCGGTTGGGTCATTACATTCTCCACAGCTTAAACAAACGTTCGTCCTCGAACGGGTTTAGAATTATACCTGGAGTGCTGAATAAGTGTAGATATCTGCTCCGCATGTCTTCTTCGGCCTCCCAAGTCGCTTCCTCGACTGGTTGGCCCCTCCACTGGACTTTTACTGCAGAAATCCTCTTGGACCTCAACTGGCGAACTTGTTTATCAACAATGGCAATTGGCTCCTCTTCATAACCCAAGCTATTATCTAGTTGGACTGTGCTGAAGTCTAACACATGTGATAGGTCGGCATGATACTTCCGGAGCATAGATACGTGAAAAACCGGATGAACTCCCGATAGGCTGGGAGGCAATGCAAGCTCATAAGCAACCTTCCCAACTCGTTTCAACACTTCAAATGGGCCTATAAACCTTGGGCTCAACTTGTCCTTCTTCCCGAATCTCATAATTTCCTTCATCGGCGAAACCTTCAAAAGAACTTTTTCACCTACCATAAATGATATATCACGCGCTTTCTAATCCGCGTAACTCTTTTGTCTGGACTGTGCTGTACGAAGTCGCTCCTGAATCAACTTTACCTTTTCCAAGGCATCCCTTACCAAATCAGTACCATATAACTTAACCTCACCTGGCTCAAACCATCCGATAGGTGAACGACATCACCGACTATATAAAGCCTCAAATGGAGCGATCTCGATGTTGGATTGGTAACTGTTATTATATGCAAACTCGGCCAAAGGCAGGAAACGATCCCACTGACCTCCAAAGTCGATCACACATGCCCTGAGCATATCCTCCAAAATCTGAATTGTCCTCTCTGACTGTCCATCGGTATGCGGATGAAAGGCTGTGCTGAGCTCTACACCGGTCCCCAACTCACTCTGTACTGTTCTCCAAAAATGTGAAGTAAACTGAGGGCCTCTATCTGATATGATGGAAATTGGAACACCGTGCAACCGAACTATCTCCTGAATATAAATCTGGGCCAACCTCTCTGAAGTATACGTAGTCACAACAGGAATAAAATGTGTCGACTTAGTCAACCTGTCAACAATCACCCAAACTGTATCAAACTTCCTCAAGGTCCGCGGCAACCCAACTACAAAGTCCATAGTAATTCGTTCCCATTTCCACTCTGGTATAGTCATCTGCTGAAGTAGGCCACCTGGCCTCTGGTGCTCATATTTAACTTGCTGGCAATTTAGACACCTAGATACATACTCAACTATGTCCTTTTTCATTCGTCGCCACCAATAATGTTATCTCAAGTCACGATACATCTTAGTAGCACCTGGATGAACAGAATACCGAGAACTGTGTGCTTCTTCCAGGATCTTTTTCCTCAGTCCATCCACATTAGGAACACATAGACGATCCTGGAGTCGCAGAACACCATCCTCTCTAATAGTAACTTCCTTGGCACCACCTCGTAGTACCGTTTAACGAAGAACCATAAAGTATGGGTCATCATATTGGCGAGCCTTGATCTGCTTAAATAGTGAAGATTGGGCCACCACACATGCAAGAACTTGGTTGGGCTCTAAAATATCCAGCCTCACAAGTTTGTTAGCCAAGGACTGAATATCCGAGGCTAATGTCCTTTCCTCTGCTGAAATGAAAGCCAAACTACCCATACTCTCCGCCTTCCTGCTCAAGGCATCTGCAACCACATTTGCTTTGCCCGGATGGTACAAGATAGTAATATCATAATCTTTTAGTAACTCCAGCCATCTGCGCTGCCTCAAATTTAGATCCCTCTGCTTGAACAAATGATGCAAACTGCGATGATCAGTGTAAACTTCACAAGACACCCCATAAAGATAATGCCTCCAAATCTTCAGAGCGTGAACAATCGCAACTAACTCCAAATCATGTACTGAATAATTCTTCTCGTGGGGCTTCAGCTGACGTGAATCATATGCAATAACTCGCCTTTCCTGCATCAATACACAACCCAAGCCAACGCGTGACGCATCGCAATACACTGTATATATTCCCTAACCAGATGGTAACACTAACACGAGTGTTGTAGTCAATGCTGTCTTGAGCTTCTGAAAGCTTGACTCACAATCATCAGACCATCGGAAATGAACACCCTTCTGGGTTAATTTGGTCAAAGGTACTGCAATAGATGAAAAACCTTCCACGAACCGACGATAATAACCTGCTAAACCCAGAAAACTCCTGATCTCAGTCGCCGAAGTGGGACGATGCCAATTCTGAACTGCCTCAATCTTTTTGGGATCAACTTTAATACCTTTGCCCGATACAATATGTCCCAAAAATGCTACAAACTCAAGCCAAAACTCACATTTAGAGAACTTAGCATATAGCTTTTGTTCCCGCAATGTCTAAAGCACTACTCTCATATGTTGCTCATGTTCCTCCTTACTGCGTGAATAGATTAATATGTCATCAATGAAGACAATGAAAAACGAATCAATATATGGCATGAATACCCTGTTCATCAGAACGCTGCCGGGGCATTAGTTAAACCGAAGGACATCACCAGAAACTCATAATGACCATATCTAGTCCGAAAAGCAGTCTTTGGAACATCCGAATCCCGAATCTTCAACTGATAGTACCCCGACCTTAAGTCGATCTTAGAGAATACCCTAGCACCCTGCAACTGGTCAAATAGATCATCAATACGCGGCAACGGGTACTTGTTCTTAATAGTGACTTTATTCAATTGGCGATAATCAATACATATCTGCATTGTTCCATCCTTCTTTTTCACAAATAATACTAGTGTACCCCAAGGCGATACACTCGGTCTGACGAACCCTTTGGTTAGTAACTCTTCAAGATGTTCTTTCAATTCTTTCAATTCCGTGCGATACGGTGGGATAGATATAGGTTGGGTATCTGAAGCCAAGTCAATACATAAATCAATATCACGATCAGGTGGCATACCTAGAAGATCTGACGGAAATACATCGGGGAACTCCCGAACTACAGGCACTGAATCAATAGCCGGAGTCTCTACAGTAGTATCCCGAACATAGGCTAGATAAGCCAAACAACCCTTATCAACCATGTGTTGAGCCTTTATAAAAGAAATAACTCGATTAAATGAACTAACAAGTGAACCCTTCCACTCCAGCTTAGGCAATGCTAGAATAGCCAAGGTAACAGTCTTGGCATGACAATCTAGAATAGCATGATATGGAGATACCGGTCCATGCCCAGAATAATTTCAAAATCGGTCATCTCAAGCAATATGAGATATGCTCTGGTTTCATAACCACAGAATGTAATAATACAGGACTGGTAGATCCAGTTCACAACAACAGAATCGCCCACAGGAGTGGACACATAAACAGGAGTACTCAAGGACTCACGAGAAACACCCAGGAATGGAGTAAATAGAGATGACACATATGAATACGTAGATCCTTGATCAAATAATACTGAGGCATTTTTGCCACAAACAGAAATAATACCTGTAATCACGGCATCTGAGACTTCTACATCTGGTCTAGCTAGAAAAGCATTAGAACCGAGCTGGAGCGCCAACTGTCTGGCCTCCGCATGGCTGACCTCCACCTCTGACCCCTACCCACCTGTCCTCCACCTCTGGGTGGTCGGACTACTAGTAGAGCAACTGGTCCGGTAAGCATAGGCTGCTGACCCTGCTGTACTGGTCTACCCCGAAGCCTGGGGCAAAACCTCCGCATATGACTGGGATCCCTGCACTCGTAACAACTTTTCGGTGCGATGGGCTACAGACTAAGTGTCTGGCCCTGGGGACGTGAATACCCACTGGGAGGACTCTGAATAGCTGGTGGGCGGTAAGAACTCTCTGGGATAGCACTGAGATAAGGTCGCACTGGAGCACCTCGAGGAGGTGGTGGTGCTGGATATGGGGGTCTGCTGGACTGCCCCCTCACGAACTGACCTCTGCCCCCGGACGGAGCACCTCTGAACTCTCCAGAGTACCTGAACCGCTTATCTCTCATAATCTGCTCTCAGGCTCCACTGACGTACACCCTCAATCCTCCGGGCTATCTCCACAACTTGCTCACAAGAAGTACCCATCTCAACCTCTCGAGCCATAGTGGCCTGAATACCAGTATGTAAACCGGCTACAAACCTTCGCACTCTCTCCGCCTCAGTAGGGAGTATCATTAGTGCATGGCGAGATAATTCAGAAAACCTCGCCTCATAATTAGTCACTGACATCTGACCCTGCTGGAGCTGCTCAAACTGAAACCGCAACTCTTCCCTCCGGGAGGGTGGAATATACATTTCCAAGAAGAAACGGGTGAACCTGTCCCAAGTCATGGGAGGAGAATCTGTTGATCTGCCAGGAGCATAAGACTGCCACCATCTACGGGCTCTACCCTCTAGGTGAAAAGTAGCGAAATCAACCCCATGGGATTCAAATATCCTCATGTTGTACAGTCTATCCTTGCAACGATCAATGAAATCCTGTGGATCCTCATGTCGCTCACCCCCGAAGACAGGAGGATGTAGTCTAGTCCATCTGTCCAATAGTATCTGAGGATCGGCGGCTACAGCTGGCCTGGGCTCAGGTGTAGCTGCTGCCACTGGCTGGGCTCCACCCATGGGTAGTGCGTCCTGGGTCTGATATACAGCAGTTGCCTGTCCATGAGCCTACGCGGTAGGGGTCTATGCTCCCCCGCCCGCCTGATATGTGGCTGGGTCTGCCGGAAATAAACCGGCCTAAGTCATATTGTCCATGAATCGCAGCATACGACCCATGACATCCTGAAATCCCGGTGTAAATGTGAAGTCCACCGGAGCTGGCTCTGGCACCTCACCCTGCTCCTCAATAATGGGATTCTCTGCTGGATCCACTAGTGTCATAACTGGAATAGTCCTGGGACGTCCTCGCCCTCTACCACGGGCTGGAGCCCTCCCTCGGCCTCTAACAACTGGGGGAGTAGCTCTACCCTAGTCTAGAACTTCATTCGAGCGCGTTCTCACCATCTGTTAGAAAATAAGAGAAGGATTTTTAGTGCTACATTAATTGCACGATGGAATGTGAAGAAAGGTAATTTCCTAACACCCTATAGCCTCTCGAAGATAAGTACAGATGTCTCCATACCGATCTGCAAGACTCTATTAGGTCTGCTCATAACTTGTGAGACCTACGTGAACCTAGTGCTCTGATACCATGTTGTCACGACCCATTCACCTGTAGGTCGTGATGGCGCCCAATACTACAGCTTGGCAAGCCAACTAATAAATTAAGCATACATTGATAAAATTAAAAATCAAAAAAATATAAACCCAAACTCTACCAATGTGTGTGCCAAGACCTGGTATCACAAGTGAATGAGCATATAGTAGATTATACAAAACTCCAAATACTGTCTGAAATGAAATAGACAGAATGTAAATATAAGAAGAGACACTGGTAGCTGCAGAACGGCTCAGAAAGGCAGCTCACCACTATGCCTCGGGATGACGTGGGTATGTGATGATAGGTCCTCCACTAGTACCTGTCTCAGGTCCTGCACAAAAAGTGCAGCAAGTGTAGTATGAGTACGTAAACAACATGTACCCAGTAAGTATCAAGCCTAATCTCGAAGTGGTAGAGACGAGATGGCCGACTTTGACACTCACTATGGGTCAATAATAACTGAAATAAAACTAGGATATTTAAATCAGCATGATTTACAGAATTTACAATAATTTATTTAATCAGCGGAAATAATCAAATTCCATCAAATGTAACAATTCTCAATATATTAATTAAATTCTTTCAATTCAAATAATTTCTAATTTATCAATTAAATCTCATTTACAGGAGTAACAATTAATTCATTAACAAGCAAGAATAATAATTCATTAAATTTCAAGGATTTTCTAATTTATTAATTAGCTTCACAAGCTGAAATAAATTATTAAAATATCGTATAATAATTATTATTATTAAGCACGATTTCAGCTGAGGACGTACGACCCGATCCAGAATGTTGTGTACACTGCCGAGGGACGTGCGGCGCGATCCATAAATGCATCTATCCTGCCAAGGCGTTCGGCCCGCTCCACAAGAAAGGAGGAAATTTTCTTATGTGCCTCCGTAAGGAGAGTATATTTATTATAAGATTAATTCGGGAGGAGAACAATTTCTTTTAACAATTAATTGATTTAAACAGAAAATCAAGCCTATGAGATTTCCATCATTTAATATCTTTACCTAATAATTCACAATATATTCATATATATCAATTAATATTAATTAATTAAAGAATACTATTTATACAAGTAATGCATGCTTTGAGTCCTAAACTACCCGGACTTTAGCATTAATAGTAGCTACGCACGGACTCTCGTCACCTCGTGCATACGTAGCCCCCACAATTAGCAATAATTATTTAATTTTAATCACCTATGATTTAATTTCTCCCTCACAAGATTAGACAAGAGACTTACCTCGTCTTGCTCCAATTTAATCAACAATAAGGGCTTTTCCACGATTATCCAACTCTGTCTGGCTCGAATCTAGCCAAAATAATTCGATACAATCACCAAAAATTATAAGAATCAATTATATAAGAAAATACTATATTTTTAATAAAAATTCCGAAATTAATTAAAAATTCGTCTGTGGGGCCCACGTCTCGGAATCCGGAAAAAGTTACGAAATCCGACAACCCATTCAATTATGAGTCCAACCATACCAGTTTCACTCAAATCGACTCTGAATCGATACCGAAATGTCAAAAATGCGTTTCTATGAGATTTCTAAAAGATTTTTAAATTCAAATCTCAAAACACTAATTTATGGTGAAAACAATGATATACTTGTATATGTAGACCAAATCCGAGTTAGAATCACTTACTCCAATATTTTTCCTTGAAAATCTGCCAAAAGTCGCCTCTGCTCAAGCTCAAGTTTGTCAAAAATGGCAAATGGGACGAATGTCCTCTTTTATAAACTCCCTAGGCAGCCTTCGGAATTCTGCCTCGATCGTGGCTTCGATTGTGGCCCTCGAGCCTGGGCTTCGGTCATGGCCTCGATCATGTCCTCGAACTTGGGACTGGGTCATGGCCTCGATTAGGCCTCGTGCCTAGGACATGGTCATGGCCTCGATCAAGTTCGATCTTGGGTCTTGATCCTGGCCCTCGAGCCTTGCCTTCGATCATGGCCCTCGAGCTGGACCTTCGATCGTGGCTTCGATACTGAGCCTCGTCCTTGGCTTTGACTCAAGCCTCGATCGTGGGCTCGATATCTGGGTTCGATCACAACCCAGAATATAGAACAGAAAGGAAAATTGCAGCAGCTTTTTAAGTCCAACCTTTGATCCGTTAACCATCCGAAACTCACCCGAGGCCCTCGGGACCTCAATCAAATATACCAAGAAGTCCTAAAACATCATACGAACTTAGTCAAACCTCTAAATCACATCAAACAACGCTAAAACCATGAATCATACCCCAATTCAAGCTTAATGAAACTAAGAGTTTTCAATTTCTAGGTTCGACGTCAGAACCTATCAAATCAACTCCGATTGACCTCAAATTTTACACACAAGTCATAAATGACATAACGGAGCTATGGAAATTTTTGGAACTGGATTCTGACTCCTGTATCAAAAAGTCAACTCATCGGTCAAACTTCCAAATTTAAATTCTTGTTTTTAGCCATTTCAAGCCTAATTTAACTACGGACTTCCAAATATATTTTCGAACACGCTCCTAAGTGCAAAATCACCATACGGAGCTGTTGGAATCATCAAAATTTTATTCCGGGGTCGTTTTGTCAAAATGTTGACCGAAGTCAAACTTAGCACTTTAAGGCCAACTTAAGGAACCAAGTGTTCCGGTTTAATCCCAAACACTTCCAAATCCCGAACCAACCATCCTCGCAAGTCATAAATCATTACAAGCACCTACGGGAAGTTTTATTTTAGGGAACGGAGTTCTAAAAGTTAAAATGACCGGTTAGGTCATTACATTTTTGTTAGATTTTCACATGCATGTCGGTGACTTTATCCAATTTGCATACTGGTGAGCTGAGGGTGCTCGATTAAATGACTAAATCAACTGAATTTCTTTTAATTTTCTTATTTTGTTTCTGATCTTATTTTGGTATGTCTTTGTTTCTGGTGAGCTTTCTATTGCTTCTTTTTTCCTCTTCAGTCTCTAACTGTTGTTATAATTTTGAGTACATTTTTTGGGTAAATTCTATTTGAGTTGAGAGGTACAGAATTTTGATCCTATATCTTCTCCTTTTAAATGTTGTTTACTATTATGCCAACGTTTTTCTTTTTGAAATTGGGTGCAATTTTGAGCTTTACTTTCCTCCTGTTCTATTTCTATTTCTACTTCTTTTTGCGTCTTCTTTGGATTTGCTATTTTTTCTCAATTATTCTATACCCTTCTGCAAATGTATGTTCTGATTTACCACGTATGTTGCAGCTCGCCTATCCAGTAGTTTCGGAGCGTCAATATGTCTTTGCTTTTATTTGCCTCAAGAGTCGTTCCACGAAATTATAGGATTGAGTAGAGGTGTTCATAACACGCAGCGGAAGACAATAATAATTCTAGGTAGAATT
Organism: Nicotiana tabacum; assembly: GCF_000715075.1. Taxonomy (NCBI): domain Eukaryota; kingdom Viridiplantae; phylum Streptophyta; class Magnoliopsida; order Solanales; family Solanaceae; genus Nicotiana; species Nicotiana tabacum. The sequence goes on from NC_134083.1 coordinate 51,941,868, forward strand.
TTTCGTGTTTAAAAATTATTTTGCATGTCAAAAATCGGATCTAAGACGTACCTGGTGAAATGAGTCTTATTTTAAATTTCTTCGATAGTGTGAAGACTCTATGCGTATCCACACCGAGACTGATCCTTACTATCAACTCTTTGATCAATAAAATTCCGCGAACAAATTGAATGAAAATATTGTGTTGAAATTTTTCTCAGATATCTCAACTCAAAGGTAGAAGAACAAGAAATAATTTTTTTGTACTAGTATTTTCTATCTTGGCTTTGTATTGCATTATTACTTTCCCAAAGCAATTTTCTTCTCATGATTTTTACAATATGTATAACACTCACACACACACACACACACACACACACACACACACACACACACACACACACACACACACACACACACACACACACACACACACACACACACACACACACACACACACACACACACACACACACACACACACACATATATATATATATATATATATATATATATATATATATATATATATATATATATATATATATATATATATATATACACACACACACATAATTTTCATTGGAAAAGACAAATCACATGCTTTATGGTAAATATTTAAAAAATATGTAACTCATTTATGAAATTCAATTCTAAATTGAATTCTACAACTTAGTTATACTTTTAAAATAAAAACATGTAACTCATTTATGGAATTCAATTCTAAATTGAATTCTATAAATATTAATTATAATTACCAAGTGCATATATATCAACCAAGAGATGTAATTTTAATTTTCTTATTTAAAATAGAAAATTTTAACTTGTTCACAATATTAATTATATCCTCTGTGCTAGCAAAGAATATAATAATATTTTATTTGGACTAATAACTAAATTTATTTGACTAATTAAATTCTTTAATTTAATTATCAAATAATAAAGTAATTAATCCTTTAGCAAAGATCAGAACACTCGTTAGTGTGCGACCTCATAGGTTCAATACTAAGCCGGTAGTAAATTGATCACATCAATATACTAATCAAGGGCGGCGTCTAGTAACACTCCAATTTACTCTCAAGAACCAGTAGAAGAATAATGTATTAATTCCTTCTGTCTTTATAGCTCTGGGTCACCCTAGGATATGGTTCAACTATCAAATCCTAATAGGCGACCGACTATGTGTTCGTGTAAAACGTAATCGACCATTGAATGACCTAAGAAACTCTTTGCTTCTTTCATTCAATTGCCTTGGCCAAGGTCTTAATTTGGTCGGTTATAATTTATGACAACATGGAGCTTAAACTCATTACCAAGAGTTGACAGATTCTATCTTGATCAATCACTAATTCTACAAGTATTTAATCGTACCAATATCCTTTCAACTATCGACCTAGGGCCATAGGTGTCTAGTATCAAAGCACAATAAATAACTTTTCAATTACTATGACGATCTCAGGTCAAAGGAAACTCTTACATCACATTCTTCAAGAAAATATCATATTGACAGTTTATGGTAATTCTAACCATTAGGAATTATCCAATGCAAATGTATGTTCTCATTTACCACGTATGTTGCAACTCGCATGTCCAGTAGTTTCGGAGCGTCAATATGTCTTTGCTTTTATTTGCCTCGAGAGTCGTTCCATGAAATTCCTCAATGGAAGTAACTAAACAAGTATTTTGCAAAAAGAGTTGGGCTTCAAAAAATTATCAAAGCTAAGCTAAAGAGGTTGGTTACGGCCTCAGTTATTGTGACTATGTGCATATGTCTCAATGGTGTATGATGGTGTTGTTAGGCTAGAAGCTTGTTACCTATAGCGGAAACGACGGAAGAAAACCCTAGAAGGGTTGAGAGAAGAAGAGTGAGACGAGTGAGTCGGTCAAAGTCTAATTGACCAAAACTGATTTTCTTATTTAGTAAAAACTATTTATATTTACAGGTATCAAAAAGGGAAAAATAATTGTGAAAAAATAGTTACATGTCTAAACTATAAGAGTCATAAAAACGGCCTTCTTCTTTCCCTTATCCGATTGGGCCTGTGACAATTAGGCCTGAGATGTATCTGGGCGGACACCCCTCTCAAGCTTAAGGGTGAGAACACACCAAGCTTGCAAAGTAAACCATGATGAACTTGACCAGGAAGAACTTTGGTCATGATGTCTACCAACTGGTTGGAGATGGAGATAAAATGCAAAGAAATCAGACCAGTCTGCAAGCAAGTGCGTACATAATGACAGTCAATCTCAATATGTTTGGTGCGCTCGTAAAAAACTGGGTTTTTGGCAATATGAAGAGCTGCCTGTGTCACAACCCAATTTCACCTATAGGTCGTGATGGCGCCCAACACTACAACTAGGCAAGCCAACTAATAAATTAAACATATATTGATTAAACTTTTAATCCAAGAATAAAATAAAATACCAAATTCTACCAATGTGTGTGCCAAGACCTGGTGTCACAAGTGTATGAGCATCTAGTAGATTATACAAAACTCCAAATATTATCTAAAATGAAATAGACAGAAATGTAAAATACAAAGAGAGGCATTGGTAACTGGAGGACGGCTCAGAAAGGCAGCTCACCACTACGCCTCTCGATAACGAGGATGTGAATAATAGGTCCTCCACAAGTACATGTCTCAGATCCTGCACAAAAAGTGCAGCATGTGTAGTATGAGTACGTAAACAACGTATACCCAGTAAGTATCAAGCCTAATCTCGAAGCGGTAGAGACGAGATAGTTGACTTTGACACTTACTAAGGGTCAATAATAATAAATAGGATGGAATAGGATTTATTTAATTCAACATGATTCATAGAGTTAACAATTTTTTTTTAAATCAGCAGAATTATTAGCGAAGGTTTTATACAACTATTCTTTGTTTTGGTCAATTAGTGTGAGTAATCAATTCCTATCTGGTTTTTGAAACCTGTACATCTTCCAAACTTGTTTCACATGAATATATCTGTTAGTTTTGTCACGACCCAAAATCCATTAAAGGTCGTGATTGCGTCGGGCACCGCTGTCAGGCAAGCCAACAATACATACTTAGTTTAATTACATCTTGAACTGATACTCATCGAGAAGTGACTCTACTTATCCTCAAAATTAAAAATTACCAGTCATACACAAATCTTCACATCAACCCAATATAGAAAGTTTATTGCAAAAAAACTAAAAGAAAGTGAATTTGAAACCCAAATGAAGAAAAATAAACTTACATGATATTACCTTCAGATTAGTCAAATTTTAAACGTACTGAGCCTGGCCATTTGAAGTATCTGTTATGAATATAAGGTAACTTTAGAGACAGATTAAGATAACAGAAAATAATAAGACACTTTCATCAAAAGAGTAAAAGGACAATGGAGAAGATTCTTATACACACCTTTTAGCTTAACGAACATGGTTTCATCTTTACCACAAAAGAAAATGTGATTTTATTTGATTAATTGTCTTTATACAGTCACTTTCGAGAGCAATCTTGCATATATTTTTTTTTAAAAATATTCAGCTTCGAACACAATGGCACATATTTACCTAGCAGTCGTGTAGCAGTACCAACATTTAAAGTGCTTAGTGATTTCAAAACTTCATCATAATTTTTCAGCACACACGGATCACTATATTTCCTCTTAAACAACTTTATTTTTATTGTCCTCTCAGAGTAATTGAGCAAGACTCATCACTATATAAACAAAATTGGGGTTTAAATGGTCTCCACAATTCACAATTCTTAAGGAGAAAATCTGGGCAACAGCTCTGCGCTGTATTGCAGTATATTTTTTGAGGCAGTAAACCACAGAACTGGACATCTTGGTCTTTATAACAATTGTAGATATATCTCTTATCTTTTTATAGCCTTTTGAATTACCCCAACCCGATTTTTAGAAAAAAAGTTATTCCCAAAATAGTAACTGCTGTCCAATTCACGGGATTAAATTTCTGATTTTAAATGACTAAAAGTCACCATACAAAAGATATACTAATTCACATATAGATAGAGTAAGAAACTTACCCCAAGTTTGAGAGAGTTTCTCCACAAAATTCAAAACCTAGGATTTCCAAAATAAGCTCAACCTATCTCGATTCTTGAAGGTAAATGAATATTTTGCCTCACCACTCCATTACTTTTACCCTGTTTGTCTTATATCTTTATTCTCTTCTTAGAGGCTTATAACTTAATTGGCGTAAATTTTAATCTAGATCGATATTCAAACATTGTGCATACAAACCCACACATTTCAAGAAAGCTTTAAACCTAAAGCCAAAAAGGTACTAACTGAAACTGATGTAATATAGCTTCAAGAAATAGAAAAGAAAAATTCATTTATATCACGTAGCAAATTGATCAAATACTCAATTTTTCAATCCTTGAAAATTAACCCAGAACCTAAAATGAAGCATCTAAAAAAATAGCACAATAAAAATAATTCCTGAAAGTCACATCAACAAAAATGGCACAACAAATTGAGACTTACACATGCATAGTCAGGGTGCGCAGTAATCATGGCAGCATAAGTCTTGGTGGCCAATTCATCAAGCTGGCTAGTACAATCCCTTTGTAAACACTATCATACACCATTGAGACATAAGCACATGGTCACAATAACTGAGGCCGTAACCAACCTCTTTAACTTAGCTTTGATAATTCTTTGAAGCCCAACTCTTTTGCGAAATACTTGTATAGTTACTTTCATTGAGGAATTTCGATAAAATGATCAGTGTACAAATTAACAAAAGAAAAATATTAAAAACACCAAAATGAGGTATTGATAGAGGAGTGGTTTTCTCTGATGATATCAACTGAATATGAAGCATGAAGCCCTAAGTAGAAGGCAGGTGTAGAAGTGGAATATTGAAAACGGAGATGAACTGATAGACACAAAAGGAGAAGGAAACAGGCGATAAAATTCTAGACAATGAATGTCAAATAAATGAGGCGGCGATTGCTTTGGATGACACGTAAGTCTATAATACGAAATGTCAATACTGCCCTTATAATTGAATTGAATTGAATTCCTGGAAGCTGCCAGGTCGAAACCCTGGCTCTTATGTAACTAGTCTTAGGTGAACACTATATCAATTAATATATAATTTTTAAAAATTACACAAAAATTATTTAATAATGTGAGTTATATTGAACAAATATTAAAGAAAAAAATATAAGTTCTTAAACATGAAAACCATTGCTCTCATTTAGCTAGTTTGCTCGATAAATAAATAATAATACAAAATCTTACAAAAATACTTTAATGTTAGAGTTAATACTTTATAAAAAATAACCTAAATATAGGGATTTGTCATTTGTTGGAATGATTAAAAAAAGATAGAAAATAATAATGACATTTTTAATATATTTTGTCTTATGTTGTTACATTCTTATTGTTTCAAGTTTGCATATTTAGTATTTGACTTTTACTATAACCGATTTTGCTCTATTTTCTTATTTCTTTCACTAAACCTATACTTTTATTGTGAAAATTAATTTATGTGCCTTAAAAGATTTTTCAACTTGAAAAATAATTTTACTTACACGATAATTTTATAAAAGAATTGAATTTATGTTTTTGCTAATTACTTAATTCAAAGATTTAATTATTTTTTCTTACCATTTAAAATATTTATTTTTTTCGCATCGTTGCTTCGTGCTTTTATAATAATATAGAAAATTAAATAATTCATGAACTCCTTTCCTACTCGAATAATTTTTATCGATTTTTTGTGTAATATTTAAAAATTACATTCAATAATTAGAATAAATATTTAATTAAATACAAACCTCTCACTTTAATAGTAACAACGTATAAAAATATCTCGGATAAGATCCCTATAAGAAGAATTAAGTGTCAAACTTATTTCACATGGAAATTTCCATTAGCAAATATAAGGAAAAGAAAACATGATACTCCTAGTTCTCCCAAACAATATCTATTTTAAAGTCCTAAATATTAGTACTTCTATAATTCAAATAAGTAAAGATTTAATCATTCAAAATTTCTAGTTGATTTGTCGACATTGAAATATCTCTTGCGCCATGCACTTTTCACAACTTTTACTTTTATTTAATGATGAAAGTATTTTTCTTATTAAGCGATATTCACCAAAATTATTACTAAAGGGTCATATTATTTTTTACTATATGCTTTTCTCCATTTACGGCACGAAGCAAAAAATGACTGAATGCTGAATGCTGAATCTGTTCTTGTTCTCATGTTTCTTGTTAGATGAATCTTTGTTATTTTAGGTAATAAGTATTTTTTTACCAAGTTAGCATTTACAATCTTTGTTCGATTTAGGACTAATGGTAGTATTTGAAGAGTATAAATAGTTTCCTAGAGAGCATGAGCAAGAGTGCTGGAAAATATGATTTAGCTAAACGGATATCATAATGTACTTTAGTGTGCACGTTGTGTAAGAAAACAACGTTGATAATATGGATGAATCGTTTGAAACATGTGCTTTTGGAAAACGGACATGTGCTTTTGAAACGTTACGGATGACATATTTTCGTAATATATACCCCACAGTTTTCTAACGTCGGTTGAACACTTGAACTACAATGTACCAATATAGTTGCAAATAACTTCGGAGAGCTGATGGCGTCTTGAAGAGAACTTCCTCGTGTAAGCATTCCGAAATATTGTTATCTCATTCTAATATCCCTCATTCTTTTGCAACTTCCTTATATGTCTCACACCATCTTCCATTAACCATGAATACATCTTCAAATGAATATGGTCCTCTGACATACTTCAACAATAATATCAAATAGTACATTTCATCTTCTCTACTATTCAAGAAAAGAGTATAAATAGATACAAATTTATAAAATATATTAAAGAAATTCTTTTGAAGTGTAAATATTAAATTTCTTATCAGTACAATTCGATTAATTACATTTTTTTTGTCCATGTCTTCGATAGGCTGAGGGTTCCGAATATAATACTCTGCAGTATGTACTGAAATACTCAGTGAACATAGAATGGTTGATATTGTCCGACTCAAGATACTTAACATATTTGTGCCACCAAAGCCAACGACTTACGAATGTTTATGTTTTCTTGTCGTGTTTGATTCTTTCTCATTCTCTTTTAGAATATCTCCATCTTGCTTCTCATCGTTCAAAAATCCCTAGTCTTATACCTTATATATGTGTTCCAGTCTATACGGTGGCCCTAATAACCTATTCTAATCTCTACAAGCGTGTGCGTCCTCTAACACTCTACTAAGCCCCCTTCTCAGTTATTCGATGGCAAAGTAAATAATTTGCATTTGTTATAGCATACTCTAATAAATAAAAAATTATCAAAAATATCATTATAGTCATTCACGTTGACGTGAAAGCAGTATAGTAAGATTTCATAAAGCAGTTAAAATTATAGATATATTTAAGAATTTACTCATTGTATTCAAAATGAAATAGGATTAGAAACTTTAATCAATAATCTATACAAAATATAAAAAGTTAAAATTTATAGAAGAATTACACACAAAAAGAAACACGATGTAAGACAGTTGCGAATTTGACATGGAAAAGTACATGAGACAAATCTTTTGAATGATGAAAATCAGTATTATATTACACTAACATTGGTCTTGAATGTAAAATAAACCATTGATCTCTTAATATATAAAATTTAGAGTAAAATACTACGTTAATGTATAAGATTTTGATATTCAAAACTAAAAACTATGGCCATTATTTACTTGAACTCCAAAAATGTTATCCCCGTTACGATACAACAGCTACAACTACAAACATTAACATGTCATTATTTTACTTTTACCTTTTGTAGGTGAATAACTTCAGTCGTGCATGATATACATGTAAATGGCTATAATACCTAAAAGTAAATTTTATGCAAGTCATAAAAGAATAGAATATAATTTCTAGAATTTAATTTGGAATGTTAAGATGGAAAAAATCTTCCTACACAAATGTTTTATATCTGTCAATCTAAACCAAATAGAATAGAATTTCTAGAACATGTTATTTTTGTTAAACCAAACAAAATCGGAACACAAAAAGGAAATTAGTAATATTACCAATTATATCCGGTATTATAATTATATTTAAGGTTATTTTTGTCCATCAACATTGTATTCATGCTTTTATAATATATATATTTTTTAATTTATATTTCTGTATATATGACCTATAAGTAAATGCACATATTTGATATATGTATTAGGCATATTTAATGTATAATTTATGTACTCTTGGTAAAATCTGAATATATTTTATGTATATTTGACATGAAATATTTTTCAACTTTTCGATGTCTATGCATAAAATATAATGCATATTTCATAATAATGTACATTAAATAATTAGTGTATATTATTGTTATTAGGAGATAATATCAACATTTCACTGTAACTTTTCAAGAAATAGATGATATATTCAATATTTTATTTTAGTACTATTATTTTAACTGTGATAGTCAATATATAATAGTAATATTTAATATCCTTTTATAATTATTTGGTTTTCATCTATATATTATTATACACTATATATTCTAGATTTATTAGTTTCATATTCTTTAAATGATACAAAAGCAAAAATAATATAGAAAGACAATATCTTTTAGCAAGAAAAAGAGAAGAGATGCTTGGGTAGTTACAAATGTACATGTTTAAATAGAATGTATATTATCCTAATTTAAATTCCAATTAGAAAAAACTTTAGGCCACATTGTTTCTTTTTCTTGCTAAAAGATATTAAATACAAACCTCTCACTTTAATAGTAACAACGTATAAAAATATCTCGGATAAGATCCCTATAAGAAGAATTAAGTATCAAACTTATTTCACATGGAAATTTCCATTAGCAAATATAAGGAAAAGAAAACGTGATACTCCTAGTTCTCCCAAACAATATTTATTTTAAAGTCTTAAATATTAGTACTTCTATAATTCAAATAAGTAAAGATTTAATCATTCAAAATTTCTAGTTGATTTAATGCATGATTCTTAATTTTGAGGGGTGAGAAATTGGTGGATAGATCATAGATGGTTATTCCAGTTTTATAAGTTTTTGTTAAGGAAAGTAAATCTTTCGTTGACATATTTTGTTAATTAACGAATGCTGCTAAGATTCATTAAAAATTTCTTAATTCTTGCATATTTACGTTTTTGCCCTTAAAATAAGGGTACTTTCACGAATGGGCTGAAAATCATAATCCAACCTCATCTAACTAGCAGCTTGGGTTGGGCTGTCCTACCATGTCAAACCCATTTTGACTCTGTATTGGTAACATATAATCCTCACCCCTTATCTATAAAGCCTACGGCTAACTTGTTCTTTCAATTAAGCAACGCATCAACTTCTTTACTCTTTTGCTTCTTTGGGATAAGGTGTAAGTTCTTTTCTCTCGATGTTTTTTACATTAACTTATTCTTCATGTAGTGTTGCTTTGTTGTTTTTCTTATTTATTATACTTTGTATTTATTGTATTATAGTCAAGGTGAAACTATGTGTTGATATGTAGGTTGAAGGCTTGAAGCTTTCCTTAATAAACTTGGCTTAGCAAAATCATCCATATTTTAAAAAAGAAGCATATCTAATGGTTGAATATTTCTGGGTTTTTTTTTTCTGCGAATATTCATCTGCATATTGTATTTTTCACAATTGTGTATAGTCTTTGTTTTACTGTTTACGTGCTCTTGCTAGGGTTATGCTACCTGTCGGGCCGTTAACCTAACATATATTGTTTAGGCGTTTCTATCAATTTTGATTTTTACATAAATATATGACAAACTATATTTTTAGCAAAAAGAAAAATCATAAAGACATACACAATTGAACAAACATGGTTGTGTATTCGGTTATTTTGCAACAGCGTAGTTGTCGGCCTCCTCTAACATATTACTCAAGTAAGATGTATTTGAAAATATATTCTAACTAATAGTATTCTCTAATTGTTGTAGGTTTCTTCTTCAATTTCTGCTCAACATAAAGGTGTTCAACCTGTGGATTAATAATTAAAAGTACTTGCCTTGTCGTATGTAGGAATGGGAACTCACGTCCAAGAGGAAATAATTGTCGATATCCTCAGCAGGTTACCTGTTGAGTCTCTTATGCGATTTAAGTGTGTTTCTGGATTTTGGAATACATTAATCTCATCATGTTACTTTAGGACGAAGCATCTCAATATTGCCAGCAGGAACCAAAACCTTCAAAAATTGCTTATTAGCCAAATATCTTATAAGGATGGTGAAGCTAATACCAGCATCTCTTTTTCTTCTTTATCTTTGAATATTCAAGTCGTACGAAAACTTGATTGCCCGTTAAACTATGAACCAAAGTATGGCAGAATATATTGTTGTTGTGATGGCTTGTTTTTAGTCGGGCTTCAGAATACACCTAAGAGAGATCCTTCGATATTATTGCTATGGAATCCCTCCACAAGAGAAACAATAGTACTTCCTCATTCAGATTACTCCACCGTGGACAGAAATAGATACACTTTTGGATTGGGTTTTGACTCAAGTAGTAATGACTATAAGGTCCTTAAGGTTAATAACGAGGATGACACCCTCAATGAAATTCTCTCAGTTAAAAGTGGTTCTTGGAGAAAACTTGCTAATAAAAGCTGTAGAAATAACGTATCATGCTTGTTTATGCATATGGATTTGGCATTTGTACATGGAGCATTTCATTGGCTAGGACGTATTCAGCTCCCAGAGTTTATTGTGATCTCGTTTAATATTTCAAATGAAACGTACAGAGATGAACCGTTGCCAGAGCCAGTGTGCTTGACGATGACAGTGAGAGAGTCAGTTGTATCAGTGTTGAAAGGAATGTTATGCGTTTATTCTACTTATCATGACGGGAGCACATTTAATTTATGGGTGATGAAACTTTATGGTGTCAAAGAATCTTGGTCTAAAATGCTTACTATACCTGCTATTGGGGTTCCTTTAACTATACCAAAATACATATTTGCTGATGGTGAAGTGCTACTATGTTGTGAATATTCTGAAAGGACTGTATTTAGGACATCGAAAGGACCATTTATTGAATGGCCCGATCTGGTCCGTGATGACATCAATGAAGATTCCATTCTCGATGTATACGTTTATACCCAGAGCTTGATGTCTCCAAAGGCAATCACTAATAAGCTTCGTTAATTCGCATTGCTTAGTAGTAGTATATACTCTACATGTTAAATCATGTTGCAAACTCATATTCTCTTAAGTTTATTTATTCTTGCGAGTTTTTGGAGGTTTCAAGTTTGATTTACCTTTTATTTTATATTATAGTTGGGGATGACTCGTGTACGATATAATAAACCACTCGTTCAGAACATATAAAATCCTTCCAGAACAGTAAGATTTTCCAAAGATAGAAAACCATTTATTGTAAAAGTTAGATTTAGTAATTAGTTAATTACAGACAAGGCAGATGCACCTTGACTTAAGCGGAAAGTTCGAGATTGCTCAGTGGCATAAAAGAATCCCCCGTTTACTTGATTTGAGCTTCAAAGGAGAAATTAGGAATGACTTTAGATTAATCAACAAGAGTTTGAACAATATAAGGAATTAATTTAATCTGCAATATAATTCTAGGGATAAACATCATCCGTTCTTGTAGCCATAGTTGAGTGAACTTAATGCTCTTAGTTGAATGCGGGGGAATTAACTATTGGGTGATTGAGAATTTCGTTATTTGTTGGGAAAAGGATTTGGCTCCTCGTTTCCTCTCGTTTTTATTACGCTCTTATTAGGATGAGTGACACATTTCTCATTTAATGCTAATAATTTAGATTTAATTCACCAACCTAGCTTTATATATATATATATATATATATATATATATATATATATATATATATATATATATATATATATATAGTGGGTTAATCACTTACCAAGACAATTTTGGATAGAGATTATTTTATTTACAGAGTCACCACTTAGAATTGAATTTCAGTGTTCCAAGTAACCTTATTAAATCCCTAGTCAAAAGGAAATTGACTCCATTTATTATTGATCCGCGAAAACAAAAGTGTACGAAATTCTATTGAAATCCACACTTCGGGGTTTTAGTGTCTGGTTTCCATGAATAAAATGGCCAAGCGAATGATAAGTCAAGAAAGCAGCACGCAAATTGCCATCGGGTATCCTATAAAATGGCCAACCGAAAACAATGTTGCTCTGGAACTGGATGTAGATATGCATTGCGCCTCATGTTTTTACTTCTAAACCATGGCTCCCATGTTTCTCATACCACTGCCACAAGTTCTCCAAAGAGATATTCGATATCTCATGTCTGCATAGAGGATCATTAGTAGCTTGACTGCAGAGGCAAGCCCGACAAGTCCGAATACTAACAGATGGGCATATAAATGGAGAGGCAGAATTAAGAAGTTTCTCAAACTCGGCAGCAGGATAGCCATTACCGATCTCAATGGCTTTAGAGGCTAGCTGTGCCCTATGGGCATCATTCACTGCCTGAGAAATGTTTCTCCAATCATTTTCAAGACTATGAAAGGTTTGGATTTTAGCTTCAGGAACGAAGAACTTCGCCGTAGCAGCATTGTCGTAGCCCTGCTCTAGAGTGCATGTGTTATGATTTCTCAACTTCCCAAACTGAGTATCACCAGGTAATGCTTTTATATTTTCTGAATTTTGACCTACATTTATCACTCTGACATTCACTGAGGAAGAAACAGGAGCTTGACATTTAGAAGCCAGTTGCTCATGTGTAACATTTTGACCAGGAGGAGAAACTTCTTTGTCCGCTTTGTCACCCTCTCCATCCACAGCAGGAAGCTCCTGCCGCCGCGCTGTTAGGTCATCGAACTTCTCTGATCTAGATAACAAGTCAAATTGATGTTCAACCATTTGATCATCCACGTTGGATACAACAATCGGGACATCTCCTGTTGCTTCCACATTACGGGAACAAGCTTTGGGATTCGGGATTGGTTTAAGGGAAACATATTGAACATTCCTTTTCTTGTATCTAGCCCTGAAAGAACTTGTTCCAGTTCGAGAATCTGCAACATTAATTGATCTTTTTGCTGAAGCTATTTGAGTAGCTGAACCAAATACATCATCTGATTGCGTGTTAGTCTTCAAACAAACATTTGAAGAGGCTCCATTAACTGGAGATCCTTTCTGACATTGACTTTCATTCTCCTCCAGTGGATCTAAACACTTATTTCTCCTGGGATTTTTTGGAAATTTGAGCTTTTCCTGATTTTCATGTGCGGATTGTGATAATATAATAGAATCATTAGGAAGCTCTTTCTTCAATGTACTCTTTTTCAACCTATCATCAAACAGTGAGAAACCTAAGTTCAATTTTTCCAAGTCACAGTTGCTTACATCAGCATCATTCTTCTGGACCCTTTTCCAAATACAATGATAATTTTCCTTTCTCGCATGGCTATTCTGGTTTCCAGTACTACTTGCATAGACATTTGAGTATTTCGGAACTCTTCTAAAATACTTATCCTTCTTTTCTGTTACATAAGGATTCCCAAGATGCTGCTTTGAACGCTTTTTCCTCTCACCAGCACTGTTTAAGATGTATCCAGCATAAGAAACCTCTGTACTTGCAGGTGATTTACATCCACCCGAACTACATCTTTCATCACTCCTTGAGCCAAGAGCAATAGAGCTCACGGTCATGGCATCTTTGTATCACAGCTTGAGTTATTGAACATCCAACTGCAGATTGCAGCTCATTTAGGCCATTACTGCACTTGAGATTTCTATTCCGCTTCCCCTTCTTTCTAGGTTTTTTCCTTGAGTATCTGTCTGTGGATCTATTTTCCTTAGGGTCATGAATATCCATATTTTCTACACTATTGGCATCAGATCCCCGGGAGATGGTTCCAGGAAATTCACATTCGATAATTGGATTTTGACCAGAAGGAATGATTGATAACATGTCCCATTTCTTTAGATTGCTGAAAGCACCTCCATCGTGTAGAGAGCTTCTAGACGAGATTGATTCAAGAGGAGAGCCAATATTAAAAACTCTTTGAATTTTCTCTCTACCAAACAAGAAAGAAGTTAATGGCAACAACGAACCAACTTGAATTCTATTTACATTTGATTGAAGTGATCTCCGACGGTAGAGATATTGTTGTGGAAGAACAAGAACTCTCCATAGTCCATTGGATTCCAAGACAAAGAATGTGACATCTGTAGACCTGCAAAATGATTCATATGTTAACATATGAACATTGTTAAGCTTAAACCAATATCATGTGAAAAGATATAGGGCCAACTGTTGGTATCTGATGCGATATTTCAATTTATAAGAAAAGCTATAAATGTGGTATATGACGTCAATTCCACTTCCCAACGACGTAGTTGGTATATAGTGACAAGCTACAGAAAATGAACTTCAACAATAATACACAAATACAAAAATATATGTAGCTCATCGATAGTACCAAGAAGCTGTCTTTACCTACAATTGCAAAATCTCCAAATAACAGAAGATACTCCATAGTCCTAGAAGAAAGTACCACAATACATGTCAGAACTAATCCAGATGAATGACAAAGAGTTAGTACATCCATGTGATTTGCAGCAATTAATATACACAACCATAGAACATGAACTGAACTTATGCACCTCTAGAGATTTCAGGGACAATGTACTGTCATCCATATCTGGATCTTTCTGAATGATGCTACCTGATCACCTAAGGATACAATGCATTTTTCTGCAACGTAAAGAGAGCACATGGAGATCACCATATGTGCTACTTCAGTAGTCTTCAACTTCAGGGAAATGCATATTGACATATATCAAAGAATGAAATTCAAGATGCAAGGCTGCCTAAAATTTTGCATAACCTATTACTTCTTCCAGAAAAGCTATGCCTACTATCTTGTTCGTATACCCCAAAAACTTGACTTAGAATTTAAATGCTTAAAAGTTTTCCTTCTTAAAAGAGAAGAATTCAAATAAATATAAACTAGTACCATTATATGTTATTTAAACCTGATGTGACATTTGAAAACAATGTTTTCAAACTTTGTTTACCTAAATTCCATGCTTGCCAAAGTAGGTACATACTAGAATTAAGGAGGTTCAATTGCACTCGCATATACCTAGTGAATCAATGAACTTCTAAATAAATGGAGCTCCATTTAGAAAGAACATGGCCAAGCAAAGCAAGAAGAAGGTTAAGAACAATGAGGTCCAATACATTACGAGCAGTAAAGGTTGATTTTTGGATGAATATGATCGTGCAAACTTACATCAGAGCTGCTTATGTTCAGTGTTAGGAAAAACAACTACCAGGAGTAGTTAGAAGAAGAAGGTTTACAGGGTATAAAAGTGACAAAGTAAAGAAATTTCACATGGTTTTTATAGGTCATTTAGTTCTCAAAAATTACATTGTGATAGATGCTCAATTCTATGGCCTTTAAAATTACATTCCGAGGTAATAATAGGAGGAAAGCTTACTGATTTACAACGAAAAAAGTTATGAAAATATCACTAATATAATAGTATAAAATACGCCAGCTTGAATAAGGAAAACCAGAGATTTGAATGACACCTAAATTTCCAGTCAAATAGTATCCACAAGATTAGCGGACAGGGGATGGACAGATAATTAGACTTTAAAGGATCACGTCAAACGTCAGAACCGATTTACAATTCATTTTCTCTTACATTTACAATAACATTTCTCTTTATAACTTAAAACATGAACCTGTAGATGAACAAATACCTGACCTCAAGACCTCAGCAATTATCTCTGCATGAAAAATGAATGCACATAATAAAATTAAATGTTCAAAATCCAAAAAATTGAACATTACAAGGGGAAAAGGATAAAAAAGAGAGGCAAAAATTTATACCAGTCAAGCAATTAAAGATGACAAAAACATTATGTTGCAAGTAATGCTTTAAGACAAAGGAATGAAAGTCAGTAGAAAATAAAAAATAAAAAGAGAGAAGAACCCTGTGAGCATGTGAAACTCAAGTTGGGCACTTCTCTTCCTGGTGCAGAAACTGAAATCAAAGAGGCCACAAATATTTACCCAAACCGAATTTAATTTTAGTCTTAATCACTACTTTTTTGTTGTGTGGATAAATTAGCAACCAAATACAACACTCATAGCCACAAAATAGAAACAACCAAGAAAGAGAAACATAGACAAAACATGGATTATTACTGATCTACATGTAAATACCGTAATCCAATCGCAAACCCAAAATCACAAAGCTTAATACTTTAACAAAAAACAAAAAAAACAGTAATTCAAGGTTCCTGGAATTTAGGAAATGACTGCTATATATTTTGTAGGTCAAGAATAGTCCTTTTTCTCAAACTTCAACCATTCACCCATGTACAACACCAAAGAAAATAGAAAATAAAAATTATTATCACCTAAGAAAAATATGGCTACGAAATTATTAACTTTCTTTTTCTTCTTGTCCTTTCTGGGTTTTGAGGCCCTCAAAAAACGTACAGAATGAGTTCAAGAAAAGATTACAAAAACTTGCCTTTAGAATGAAGAACGAGCTATAAGATTTAAAAAAACAGCAAAAGTTCAAAGAATCATGGCAGTGTTTATGTATGAAATTATGTTTAAGGAAGTAGCAACAAAGTGGGTTTTTTTGTTTCTTTTTTCCCATTTGGTGTTTTCTTCTTTGTTTCCTTGGGGTGGGAGTGTTGGGGTGGGGGTCAGACCCATTTTGAGTCTGTATTGGTAACATATAATCCTCACCCCTCATCTATAAAGCCTACGGCTAACTTGTTCTTTCAATTAAGTAACGCATCATTTTCTTCGCTCTTTGCTTCTTTGGGATAAGGTTTAAGTTCTTTTCTCTCTATGTTTTTTACATTAACTTATTCTTCATGTAGTGTTGCTTTGTTATTTTTCTTATTTATTATACTTTGTATTTATTGTGTTATAGTCAAGGAAAACTATGTGTTGATATGTAGGTTGAATGCTTGAAGCTTTCCTTAATAAACTTGGCTTAGCAAAATCATTCATATTTAAAAAAAAAAAGAAGCATATCCGATGGTTGAATATTTCTGTTATGTTTTTTTCTCTGCGAATATTCATCTACATATTATATTTTTCACAATTGTGTATAGTCTTTGTGTTTACTGCCTACGTGCTCTTGCTAGGGTTATGCTACATGTTGGGCCGTTAACCTAACATATATTGTTTAGGCGTTTCTATAAATTTTGATTTTTACATAAATATGTGACAAACTATATTTTTAGCAAAATGAAAAATCATAAAGACATACACAATTGAAGCCAACTTAAGGAACCAAGTGTTCCGATTTCAACCCAAACACTTTCAAATCCCGAACCAACCATCCCCGTAAATCATAAATTATTAAAAGCACATGCGAAAAGTTTTATTTTAGGGAACGGGGTTCTAAAAATCAAAATGACTGGTTGGGTCATTACAAGTTTAGTGTTATAGCACAAAAATATAGTTACCTTTTGTGTCTCGTCTTATTATAGTAATACTTTTCACAAGAAAGGCATTCTTTAGTTCAGTGATATATAAGGAGATCTTGAACTGATACTCATCGACAAGTAACTCTACTTATCCTCAAAATCAAAAATTACTAGTCATACACAAATCTTCACATCAACCCAATATAGAAAGTTTTTTGCAAAAAAACTAAAAGAAAGTGAATTTGATACCCAAATGAAGAAAAATAAACTTACATGATATTACCTTTAGATTCTGATAGTCAAATTTTAAATGTACTGAGCCTGAGCCTGGCCATTTGAAGTATATGTTACGAATGTAAGGTAACTTTAGAGACAGAGTAAGATAACAGAAAACAATAGGACACTTTCATCAAAAGAGTAAAAGGACAATGGAGAAATTTCTTATACACACCTTTTAGCTTAACGAACATGGTTTCATCTTTACCACAAAAAAAAGTGATTTTATATGATTAATTGTCTTTATACAGTCACTTCCAATAGCAATCTTGCATATAAAAAAAAAAAAAAGAACATTCAGCTTCGAACACAATGGCACATATTTACCTAGCATTCGTATAGTAGTACCAACATTTAAAGTGCTTAGCAAAACTTCACCATAATATTTCAGCACACACGGATCACTATATTTCCTCTTAAATTTTATTTTTCCTCCCAGAGTAATTGAGCAAGACTCATCACTATATAAACAAAATTGGGGTCTAAATGGTCTCCACAATTCACAATTCTTAAGGAGAAAATCTGGGCAGTAGCTCTGCACTGTATTACAGCAGATATTTTGAGGCAGTAAATCACAGAACTGGACAACTTGGTCTTTTTAACAATTGTAGATATATCTCTTATCTTTTTATAGCCTTTTGAATTACCCCAATCCGATTTTTAAAAAAAAAATTATGCCCAAAATAGTAACTGTTGTCCAATTCACGGGATTAAATTTCTGATTTTAAATGACTAAAAGTCACCATACAAAAGATATACTAATTCACATATAGATAGAGTAAGAAACTTACCCCAAGTTTGAGAGAGTTTCTCCATAAAATTCAAAACCTAGGATTTCCAAAATAAGCTACACCTATCTTGATTCTTGAAGGTAAATGAATATTTTTCCTCACTACTTCATTACTTTTACCCCGTTTGTCTTATATCTTTATTCTCTTCTTAGAGGCTTAAAACTTAATTGGTGTAAATTTTAATCTAGATCGATATTCAAACACTGTCCATACAAACCCACACATTTCAAGAAAGCTTTATACCTAAAGCCAAAAAGGAACGAACTGAAACTGATGTAGTATAGCTTCAAGAAATAGAAAAGAAAAATTCATTTATATCACGTAGAAAATTGATCAAATACTCAACTTCGCAATCCTTGAAAATTAACCCAGAACCTAAACTGAAGCATCTAAAAAAGTAGCACAATAAAAATAATTCCTGAAACTCACATCAACAAAAATGGCACAACAAATTGAGACTTACACATGCATTGTCAGGGTGCGCAGTAATCAAGGCAGCAAAAGTCTTGATGGCCAATTCATCAAGCTGGCTAGTACAACCCTTTTGTAAACACCTGTTAGCCCAGATACATCTCAGGTCAATCGGATAAGGGAAAGAAGAAGCCCTTTTATAACTCTTATAGTTTAGACATGTAAATGTTTTTTCACAATTATTTTTCCCTTTTTGATACTTGTAAATATAAATAATTTTTACTAAATAAGAAAATCAGTTTTGGTCAATTAGACTTTGACCGACTCACTCGTCTCTCTCTTCTTCTCTCAACCCTTCTAGGGTTTTCTTCCGTCGTTTCCGCCATAGCTAACAAGCTTCTAAACTAACATGGTATCAGAGAAGGAATATAGATTCCTCTCGTCACAAGCTTTCTTCCGATGGTAACCTTGTTTGAAATCGTCAGGGATTGAATCTGATCGGCGACGTTCAGAATACATTCATGAAATTTGGGGCTTCCTTCAATATCCGCGTATATTCGACTTGTATTGCTTGAATCGTCAATAATCTTCAACTTACTCAGTAGTTTTTCTCTACCTAGGGTCCATGGCTGAACAAGACCTCACTTCTTCGGGTTTTCAAAAGAAGGACGGTATCGTGGTCACTCCTAATCACAAGATTTGTTATTCCTTTGTTGTTGATGTTCATTGCATGTACTTGATTTGGATTTGTCTCTGATTATTTTAATATACTATTGTAGTTTCTTAGTGTTAGCTTTAGTCACTGCTGAAAATGGGTATTGTAATAGATGATGTTAACTTTCCTTCACCTTCCAATGGTTTTGCTTCGTTTTCCTTGGATCCCTCACATCCCTTCTATATTCATCCCTCGAATAATCCTGGAAGTCAACTGGTATCCGTACCATTCAGTGGTTGTGCGTTTATGTTATGGCGTAACAGTATGCTCACTTCCCTCTCCGCAAAGAACAAGCTTAGTCTATTAGATGGCAGAGTCAACCAACCCACTCCTGACTCTCCTTATTATCCATGTTGGGAAAGGTGCAATGATATGGTTAAAGCCTGGATAACTAATTCAGTATCTAGAGAAATAGTTGTTAGCGTGATGTATTTTAAAACTGCTAAGGAAGTCTAGAAAGATATAAATAAAAGGTTTGGTCAGTCAAATGAGTCTAAATACATCCAAATACAAAGGGAGATCAGCTGTACTACTCAAGTCTCCTCTGATATAGCTTATTACTTCACCAAAATGAGGAGTTTGTGGGATGAGCTGAATTCATCATATGTAGGTCCTACTTGTTCATGTGGTGCATTACCGAAATTCATAGAGGATCAACAGTTGTTTCAACTTCTCAATAGTCTCAATGAGTTTTACACAACTGTTAAGAGTGCCATTATATTAATGAATCCTCTTCCACCAATCAACAAAGCTTATAGTCTTCTACAGCAAGATGAGAGTCAAAGAGAAGCTCACTCTGCTACTCTTAACTTCTCTGGTGATGCCACCTCTTTCTTGGTGTCCCCTGGTACTCCTACCACAAATAGGAACTTCAGTCAAAAGGTGAATTTTGAGGCCAGGAAAACTACTTCAAATGTTTCTTGCAAGAAGCCTGGCCACACTGTAGACAAGTGCTATAGACTTCATGGGTTCCCTACTGATTTTAAATTCACCAAGAATAAGAAGTATGCTTCTTGTGTCCAGACTGAAATTTCACCCTCTACTGCTGTCACTTCCACTTATCAGCATGCTGATTCTTCAGCCCATGGGTTCACCAAAGAGCAGTATCAACACCTGTTGACCTTGTTCTAACAAGCTCAGATGTCCAATACTTCCACCTATGATGCCTCCAATGTGGATCAATCTTCTTTGTCACACTTTGCAGGTTTGTTCAGTAAGTATGCTATAGATTCTGAGGCTTCTCATCTGCTTTTGCACACTATGCAAGTTTGTTCAGTAAATATATTGTAGATTCTGAGGCTCCTCGTGTGTGTGCATCCTCTCAATTAGGTGTCACTTCTTTTTAATGTCCAACCATTAATCAAGCCCTTTCTTGTCACCCTACCTAATGGATATAAAGCTAAAGTTATATCAACTGGATCTTTGTATCTTAGACATGATATAATTTTACTTCATGTTGTTCTTGTGCCATCCTTTCACTTCAATTTAATATCAGTTCATCAGCTTATCTGTCAGCTAGATTGTTCAGCACTTTTTACCAAAATAATTTGTTTTTTACAGGGCCCTTCTCTGAAGAGGCCACTGGAAATTGGTAAATATGCAGGAAAACTGTACTATCTCCATCCAGATGTTGACCTCTTTCCTGTTCCATCTGGTTCTATGAATGTTTCTTCTTCTAGTAGTATACCTAATTCTGTTTCACTTGTATCTGATAAGTCCAGCCATGTTGTCACACATGTTAATGGTACTCATGCTTGTAATCAGTCACATTGCCTTAATAAATTGGACTTGTTTTGGCATCAAAGATTAGGACACATGCCTTATCATAGAATAAAAATTATTCCTTTCTTGTCTGATAAAGTATCTTCCAAGCAAAGTTTTATGTATCATTTTGTCCACTAGCAAGACAACAGAGATTACATTTTCCTGGAATTGTTATACACTTTTTTGCCCCTTTTCAATTAGTACATATTGACATTTGGGTCCATATAACACTAGAACTTATAGTGGAACTTATATAGCCACATGGACTCACATTCTTTCTTGCAAGAGCAATGCTCTCTCTGTCCTTAAAGCTTTTACTGTCATGGTCAAAGTTCATTTTAAATCATCTGTTCAAACTTTTAGGTCTGACAATGCCTTTGAACTTGGTGGCAGTTCTGAAGCCACCAAGTTCTTCTCAAGCGAAGGCATTCTCCATCAGACCACTATCCCTCACACCCCTCAGCAAAATAGGGTGGTTGAAAGGAAACACAAACACTTATTGGAAGTATCTAGGGCTCTTCTTTTTCAATCTAACCTTCCCCTTAAATATTGGATTGACTGTGTTCTAACTGCCACTTACCTCATCAATAGACTTCCTTCTGTTGTTTTGAAGAGTCTTTCCCCTTATGAGAAACTTCATGGCTTCCCTCCACTTTATGATCACCTGAAATCCTTTGAATGTTTATGTTTTGCTACTTCACCTAAGTTTAGCAGAGATAAATTCCAGGCAAGAGCTACTCCTTCTATATTCTTGGGTACCCCTTTGGCAAAAAGGGTTAAAAACTTCTTAATCTCACTACTCATTCCATTTTCTTTTCTAGGGATGTAGTTTTTCATGAACATATATTTCCCTATAAATCTGATCACCCTTCTACCTTTTCCTCTTCTTCTATATCAGATTTTGTAGATCCTACAACCTCGTTCCCTTCATCTTCTCCTACTCTTGCTGTTTCCACATCCCAAGACTCTCTTATTCCATCAACTCTTTCTCTTTCCCCTCTTTATGCCTCTCCTCTTGTCATCCCTTCTCCTCCACCTTTGAGGAAATCCACCAAAATAGTCCAACAACCTTCCTATCTCAAAGACTATGTATGTTCTTGTGTCTCTTCCCCTAATTCTCTTCCTACCTCTTCCAAAGTATCTTCTGTTGACATCCACATGCATGAGCCCCAGTTCTACCAGCAGGCTGCCTCACATCCTTCTTGGCAAGAGACTATGCTAAAGGAATTCTAAGCCCTTGAGGCAAACCATACTTGAGATATTATCCCTTTACCTCCTCACAAGAAAGTTATTCCTTGTAAGTGGGTTTACAAAATCAAACAAAAGGGTGATGGTTCTATTGAGAGATATAAGGCCCGGTTGGTCATTAGGGGTGACACTCAAAAAGAGGGCATTGATTTTACTGAAACTTTTTTCCATGTTGTCAAATTGACCATTATCAAGTGCTTACTCACTTTGGCTGCTAAGTGGGGCTGGACTATTTTTTAACTTGATGTGAATAATGCCTTCCTTCATGGGGATCTCCATGAAGAGGTTTATATAAAGGTCCCACCTGGTCTTGATGTGTCTGCTTCCTCTTCTCCTCCCCTGGTTTGTAGACTCAAGAAGTCCCTCTATGGCCTTAGGCAAGCTTCTGGACAGTGGTTCTCAAAACTGTTTGAAGCCTTGCAATCTAGAGGCTACATTTCCATCATGAACGATTATTCTTTATTCACCAAGGTCTCCTCTGATTCTCTCATTGTCTTGGCTGTCTATGTTGATGACATATTGCTAGCTGGTAATGATATTGTTGAGATGAACTCTTTAAAGTCCTTCTTGGATGCTCAATTCAAAATCAAAGACCTGGGCTCAGTTCACTACTTTCTGGGATTGGAAATTTCTCTTCTTCCTCAAGGTTATGTGATGAGCCAATACAAGTACACTTCTGATCTCTTGTTTGAATTTAATTTTCAACATTTCTCTCATGTCATGACCCCTTTGGATCCTTCTGTGAAACTGGTGTTAGACATGGATGAGCATGTTTCTGATCCTAGCTTGTATAGGAGATTGATTGGGAAGCATAATTTCTTGCAACATACTAGGACTGATATCTCCTTCTCAGTTCAACATTTAAGTCAGTTTCTTCAAAAGCCACAAATACCCCACATGTTGGCAGCCTTGCATGTTCTCAGGTATTTACTTAATGACCCAGCTCAAGGGGTGATCCTCTTCAGTTCATCTGATTTGTCTCTCACAGCATATTCTGACTCTGATTTGGTTGCATCTTCCATTTCTCGCAAATCTGTCATTGGCTATTATATTACTCTTGGTGGCAGCCCAATTTCTTGGAAAAGCAAGAAACAGCCCACTATCTCCTTGTCCTCAGCTAAAGCTGAATGCAGAGCACTTCACAAAGTTTCAGCTGAGGTTTCCTGGTTGCTCCGACTACTGCATGATCTTGGTTTGTCCATTTCTAACCCAGTTTCAATCTATTGTGACAACCAGGCTGTAATGACTCAACCGGTCATTTTTACTTTTAGAACCTCATTCCCTAAAATAAAACTCCCTGTATGTGCTTTTAATGATTTATGACTTGCGGGGATGGTTGATTCCGGATTTGGAAGTGTTTGGGTTGAAATCGGAATACTTGGTTCCTTGAGTTGGCCTTAAAGTGCTAAGTTTGACTTCGGTCAACATTTTGAGAAAAACGACCCCGAAATCAGGATTTGACGGTTCCAATAGCTCCGTATGGTGATTTTTGACTTAGGAGCATTTTCGGAATTTTATTTGGAAGCCCGTAGTTAAATTAGGCTCGAAATGGCTAAAACAAGAATTTAAGTTTAGAAGTTTGACCGAGGAGTTGACTATATGATATCGGGGTCGGAATCTAGTTCCGAAAACTTACATAGCTCCGTTATGTCATTTATAACTTGTGTGCAACATTTGAGGTCAACCAGACATGATTTGATAGGTTTCAGTACCGAATGTAGAAGTTGGAAATTTTAAGTTTCATTAAGCTTGAATTGGAGGATGATTCATGGTTTTAACGTTGTTTTATGTGATTTGAGGTTCCGAATAAGTTCGTATGATATTTTAGGACTTGTTGGTATAATTGGTTGAGGTCCCGAGGGGCTCGGGTGAGTTTCGGACGGCTAACAGATCGTTTTTGGCTTTTGGAGCATTGCTGATAGCTGCTGATTTCTAGTATTTTTAACCTTCTACACGATCGCGTGAACTGGGTTGCGATCGTGTATGCTTAATTGGGCAGCTCGGAATTTGTTCTATGTGATCGCGTGGGCAAGTCCGCGATCGCGTAGGTTGAATTCAGTTGTGCTATGTGAACGCGTGGCTAAGGCCCCATTCGCGAAAAGGAAACAAAGCAGATGATGACCACGCGCTTAATGCTTCGCGATCTAGTGAGGAGGCTCGCGAACTTGTAGGCTTGCGGAGACTGTGCTACGTGATCGCGTGGGAGTTTCCGCGATTGCGTAGGGTTATTTTCATTTGATTAGTGAATTAAGTTGAAAAAGTTTGAAAATCCTCTTGGATAAATTTGAGGATTTGAGGGCCGAATTATTATCGAAATTTAGTAATTTTGATATGGGTAGACTCGTGGTTGAATGAGCGTTCATATTTCGTAACTTTCGTCGGATTCCGAGACGTGGGCCCCACGAACGATGTTTGAATTAATTTCGGATTTTTATTGACAAATGTAGTATTTTCTTATAGAATTGATTCCCTATAATTTGTAGTGATTGTATCAAATTATTTTGGCTAGATTCGAGCCAGACAGAGTTGGATAATCGTGGAAAAGGCCTTTTAGTGGATTAAATTGGAGCAAATTGAGGTAAGTCTCTTGTCTAATCTTGTGAGGGGAAACTTTACCCCATAGGGATTAAATTAAATAATTATTGCTAATTGCGGGGGCTACGTACGCACGAGGTGACGAGAGTCCGTGCGTAGCTACTATAAATGCTAAAGTCCGGGTAGTTTAGGACTCAAAGCATGAATTACTTGTGTAAATTGTATTCCTTATTAATTAAATTATTTGAGGTATATATTGTGAATTTTTATGAAAGGTAGTAAAAGATAAAATTTTCATATGCTTAAATTTTTGTTTAGATTAATTAATTGTTGAAATAAATTGTTATCCTCTCGAATAAACTTTTCAATAAATACTCTTATTCCGGAGGTACATAAGAAAATGTCCTCCTTTCTTGTGGATCGGGCCGAACGCCTCGGCAGGATATATGCATCTATGGATCATGCCGCACGTCTCTCGGCAGTGTATACGACACTCTAGATCGGGTCGTACGTCCTCGGCAGAAATCGTGCTTAATAATAATAATAAATACACTATACTTTGATAGTTTATTGCAACTTGTGAAGCTAATTGATAAATTGAAAATTTATTAGGCTTGAAGGAATTTAATTAATAAATTGAGAATTGTTGCATTTGGAAGAATTTGATTATTTCTGCTGATTTAAAAAAATAATTGTTAACTCTATGAATCATGCTGAATTAAATAAATCCTATTCCATTCTATTTATTATTATTGACCCTTAGTAAGTGTCAAAGTCAACTATCTCGTCTCTACCGCTTCGAGATTAGGCTTGATACTTACTGCTTAACACGTTGTTTACGTACTCATACTACACCTACTGCACTTTTTGTGCAGGATCTGAGACAGGTACTTGTGGAGGACCTATTATTCACATCCTCGTTATCGAGAGGCGTAGTGGTGAGCTGCCTTTCTGAGCCGTCCTGCAGTTACCAGTGCCTCTCTTTGTATTTTACATTTCTGTCTATTTCATTTCAGACAGTATTTGGAGTTTTGTATAATCTACTACATGTTCATACACTTGTGACACCAGGTCTTGGCACACACATTGGTAGAATTTGGTATTTTATTTTATTATTGGATTAAAAGTTTAATCAATATATGTTTAATTTATTAGTTGGCTTGTCTAGCTATAGTGTTGTGCGCCATCACGACCTATAGGTGAAATTGGGTCGTGACAACATGGTATCAAAGCACTAGGTTCACGTAGGTCTCACAAGTTATGAGAAGGCCTAATAGAGTCTTGCGGATCGGTACGGAGACATCTGTACTTATCTTTGAGAGGCTATAGGGTGTTAGGGAACTACCTTTCTTCATCTTCCATCGTGCAATTGATACAATACTAAATATCTTTCTCTTACTCCCTCACAGATGGTGAGAACGAGCTCTAATGAGGTTCCAGACCAGGGAAGAGCTACTTCCCCAGTTGCTAGAGGCCGAGGGAGGGCTCTAGCCCATGGTAGATGTAGAGGATGTCCCAGGATTGTCCCACTTATTCCACTAGTGGGTCCAGCAGAGGATCCCATTATTGAGGAGCAGGGTGAAGTACCTGTAGCAGAGCCAGCTCTGGTGGATTTCACATCTGCACCGGGATTTCAAGATGTTATGGGTCGTATGCTGCGATTCATGGACACTATGACTCAAGACGGTTTATTTCCGGTAGACCCAGCCACATCTCAGGCGGGCGGGGGAGCACAGACTCCGATCGCACAGGCTCATGGACAGGCAACTACTGTATATCAGACCCAGGGTGCACTACCCGTGGGTGGAGCCCAGCCAGTGGCAGCAGCTACACCTGAGCCCAGGCCAGCTGCAGCCGCTGATCCTCAAAAACTATTGGATAGATGGACTAGACTACATCCTCCTGTCTTTGGGGGTGAGCGACATGAGGATCCACAAGACTTCATTGATCGGTGCAGGGACAGACTGCACAATATAAGGATATTTGAATCTCATAGGGTTGACTTTGCTACTTTCTAGCTAGAGGGCAGGGCCCGTAGATAGTGGAAGTCTTATGTTCTTTGCAGACCAGCAGATTCTCCTCCCATAACTTGGGATAGGTTCACCCGTAACTTTCTAGACAGGTATATTCCACCCTCCTAGAGGGAAGAGTTGCGTTTTCTGTTTGAGAAGCTCCAGCTGGGTCAGATGTCAGTGGCCGATTATGAGGCGAGATTCTCTGAGTTATCTCGCCATGCACTTATGACACTCCCTACTGAGGCGGAGAGAGTGCGGAGGTTTGTAGCTGGTTTAGATACTGTCATTCAGGCCACTATGGCTCGAGAAATTGAGATGGGTACTTCTTATGAGCTAGTCGTGGAGATAGCCCGGAGAATTGAGGGTGTACGTTAGCAGAGCCGAGAGCAGGTTATGAGAGATAAGAGGTTCAGGTATTCTGGAGAGTTCAGAGGTGCTCCGTCTGGGGACAAAGGTCAGTTTATGAGATGGCAGTCCAGCAGGCCCCCATATCCAGCACCACTGCCTCCTCGGGGGTGCTCCAGTACGACCTTACTTCAATGCTATACCAGAGATTTCTTAGGGCCCATCGGCTATTCAGGTTTCTTCCAGTGGGTATTCAGGTCCCCAGGGCCAGAATTCTAGTCAGCGGCTTATTGCACCGCACAGTTGTTACGAGTGCGGGGATCCTAGTCACATACGGAGATTCTACCCTAAGCTGCAGGGTAAACTAGTGCAGCAGGGTCAGCAGCTTACGATTACCGCACAAGTTGCTCCACCAGTCGTCCGACCACCTAGAGGTGGAGGACAGGTGGGTAGAGGCCATCCTAGAGGTGGAGGTCAGCCAGGTGGAGGCCAGCCAGGTGGCGCTCCATCTCGGTTCTATGCTTTTACGGCCAGACCAGATGCAGAGGCCTCAGATGTCATGATTATAGGTATTATTTCTGTTTGCGGCAAAGATGCCTCGGTATTATTTGATCCAGGATCTACGTATTCATATGTGTCATCTCTATTCGCTCCATTCCTGGGTGTTTCTTGTGAGTCCTTGAGTACTCATGTTTATGTGTCCACTCCTGTGGGCGATTCTGTTATTGTGAACCGTATATACTTGTCTTGTATTATTACATTATTTGGTTATGAAACTAGAGCAGATCTCTTATTGCTCGAGATGACCGATTTTGAAATTATTCTGGGTATGGACTGGCTATCTCCATATCATGCTATTCTAGATTGTCATACCAATATTGTTACCTTGGCTATTCCAGCGTTGCCTAAGTTGGAGTGGAAGGGTTCGTGTGTTAGTTCATTTAATTGGGTTATTTCTTTTATAAAGGCTCAACACATGGTTGAGAAGGGTTGTTTAGCTTATCTAGCTTATGTTCGGGATACTACTGCTGAGACTCAGGCTATTGATTTAGTGCCTTTAGTTTGGGAGTTCTCCGATGTATTTCCTTCAGATCTTCCAGGTATGCCACATGATCGTGATATTGATTTTTGTATTGACTTGGCTCTAGACACTAAACCTATATCTATCCCACAGTATCGTATCGCTCCGAAAGAATTGAAAGAGTGGAAAGAACAGCTTGAAGAGTTACTAGCCAAAGGGTTCATCAAACCGAGTGTATCGCCTTGGGGTGCACGAGTATCATTTATGAAGAAGAAGGATAGAACAATGCGAATGTGTATTGATTATCGCCAATTAAACAGAGTCACTATTAAGAACAAGTACCCGTTGCTGCGTATTGATGATTTATTTGACCAGTTGCAAGGTGCTAGGGTGTTCTCTAAGATCGACTTGAGGTCGAGGTATCATCAATTGAAGATTCAAGATTCGGATGTTCCGAAGACTGCTTTCCGTACTAGATATGGTCATTATGCATTTCTGGTAATGTCTTTCGGTTTATCTAATGCACCGGCAGCATTCATGGATTTGATGAATAGGGTATTCAGTCCATATATTGATTCATTTGTCATTGTCTTTATTGATGACATTTTGATCTACTCATGCAGTAAGGAGGAGCATGAACATCATATGAGAGTGGTACTTCAGACGTTGCGGGAAAAAAAGCTATATGCTAAGTTCTCCAAATGTGAGTTCTAGCTAGAGTCTATAGCAATTTTGGGGCATATTGTATCGGGCGAGGGTATTAAGGTTGATCCCAAAAAGAATGAGGCGGTTCAGAATTGGCGTCGTCCCACTTCGGCGACTGAGATCGGGAGTTTTCTGGGTTTAGCAGGTTATTATCGTCGATTCATGGAAGATTTTTCATCTATTGCAGCGCCTTTGACCAAATGGACCCAGAAGGGTTCTCCATTCCGATGGTCCGATGATTGTGAGGTGAGCTTTCAGAAACTCAAAACAGCATTGATCACAACACCAGTGCTAGTATTGCCTTCCGGTTCGGGGAAGTATACAGTGTATTGTGACGCTTCACGCGTTGGTATGGGTTCTGTGTTGATGCAGGAAATGCGAGTTATTACATATGCTTCACGTCAGCTGAAGCCCCACGAGAAGAATTATCCGGTACATGATTTGGAGTTAGTTGCGATTGTTCAGGCTCTTAAGATTTGGAGGCATTATCTTTATGGGGTGTCCTGTGAAGTTTATACTGATCATCGCAGTTTGCATCATTTGTTCAAGCAGAGGGACCTAATTTTGAGGCAACGCAGATGGCTGGAGTTACTAAAAGATTATGATATTACTATCCTGTATCATCTAGGCAAAGCAAATGTGGTTGCAGACGCCTTGAGTAGAAAGGCGGAAAGTATGGGTAGTTTAGCTTTCATTTCAGCAGAGAAAAGGCCATTAGCTTCAGATATTCAGTCCTTGGCTAACAAACTTGTGAGGCTGGATATTTCAGAGCCTAGCCGAGTTATTGCATGTGTTGTGGCCCAGTCTTCACTATTTGAGCAGATCAAGGCTCGCCAGTATGATGATCCACACTTGATGGTTCTTCGTGAAACGGTACTACGAGGTGGTGCCAAGGAAGTTACTATTGGTGCGGACAGTGTGCTGCGACTCCAGCATCGTCTATGTTTTCTTAATGTGGATGGACTGAGGAAAAAGATTCTAGAAGAAGCACACAGTTCTCTGTATTCTATTCATCCAGGTGCTAAGAAGATGTATCGTGATTTGAAGTAGCATTATTGGTGGCGGCGAATGAAAAAGGATATAGTTGAATATGTAACTAGGTGTCTGAATTGCCAGCAGGTTAAATGTGAGCACCAGAGGCCAGGTGGTCTACTTCAGCAGATGACTATACCAGAATGGAAATGGGAACGTATCACTATGGACTTTGTAGTTGGGTTGTCGCGAACCTTGCGGAAGTTTGATGCAGTTTAGGTCATTGTTGACAGGTTGACCAAGTCGGCACATTTTATTCTTGTTGTGACTACGTATACTTCAGAGAGGTTGGACTAGATATATATTCAGGAGATAGTTCGGTTGCACGGTGTGCCAATTTCCAACAGATCAGATAGAGGTCCTCAGTTTACTTCACATTTATGGAGAGCAGTACAAAGTGAGTTAGGAACCCGTGTAAAGCTCAGCACAACTTTTCATCCGCAGACCGACGAACAGTCAGAGCGGACAGTTTAGATTTTGGAGGATATGCTCAAGGCATGTGTGATTGACTTTGGAGGTCAGTGGGATCGTTTCTTGCCTTTGGCCGAGTTTGCTTATAATAACAGTTAACAATCTAGCATCGAGATGGCTCCATTTGAGGCTTTATATGGCCGGCAATGTCGTTCGCCCATCGGATGGTTTGAGCCCGGTGAGGCTAAGTTATATGGTACTGATTTGGTAAAGGATGCCTTGGAAAAGGTAAAGTTGATTCAGGAGCGACTTAGTACAGCATAGTCCAGACAGAAGAGCTACGCAGATCAAAAAGTGCATGATTTATCATTTATGGTAGGTGAAAACGTTCTCTTGAATGTTTTACCGATGAAGGGAATTATGAGATTCGGGAAGAAGGGCAAGTTGAGCCCAAGGTTTATAGGCCCATTTAAGGTGTTGAGATGAGTTGAGGAGGTTGCTTATGATCTTGCATTGCCTCCCAGTCTATCAGGAGTTCATTCGGTTTTCCATGTATCTATGCTCCGAAAGTATCATGCCGACATGTCACATGTGTTAGAATTTAGCACAGTTCAGCTAGATGATAGCTTGGATTATGAATAGGAGCCATTTGCCATCGTGGATAAACAGGTTCGCCAGTTGAGGTCCAAGAGGATTTTTGCAGTAAAAGTCTAGTGGAGGGACCAACCAGTCAAAAAAGCGACTTGGGAGGCCGAGGAGGACATGCAGAGCAAGTATCCACACTTATTCAGCACTCCAAGTATTATTCCAAACCCGTTCGACGACGAATGTTTGTTTAAGAGGTGGAGAATGTAATAATACAACCGTTCATTTTTACTTTTAGAACCCCGTTTCCTAAAATAAAACTCCCCGTACGTGATTTTAATGATTTATGACTTGCGGGGATGGTTGGTTCGGGATTTGGAAGTGTTTGGGCTGAAATAGGAATACTTGGTTCCTTAAGTTGGCCTTAAAGTTCTAAGTTTGACTTCGGTCAATATTTTGAGAAAAACGACTCCGGAATCGGGATTTAACGGTTCCAATAGCTCCGTATGATGATTTTGGACTTAGGAGCGTGTTCGGAATTTTATTTGGAAGCCCGTAGTTAAATTAGGCTCGAAATGGCTAAAACAAGAATTTAAGTTTAGAAGTTTGACCGGGGAGTTAACTTTTTGATATCGGGGTCAGAATCTTGATCCGAAAACTTACATAGCTCTGTTATGTCATTTATGACTTCTGTGCAAAATTTCAGGTATCGGACTTGATTTGATAGGTTTCGATCCCGAATGTAGAAGTTGGAAATTTTAAGTTTCATTGAGCTTGAATTGGAGGATGATTCGTGGTTTTAGCATTGTTTGATGTGATTTGAGGTTCCAACTAAGTTCATATGATGTTTTAGGACTTGTTGGTATAATTGGTTGAGGTCCCGGGGGGTCGGGTGAGTTTCGGACGGCTAACGGATAATTTTTGGCTTTTGGAACATTGCTGATAGATGCTGATTTCTAGTATTTTTAACCTTCTACGCGATTGCGTGAATTGGGTTGTGATCGCGTAGGCTTAATTGGGTAGCTCGGAATTTGTTCTATGTGATCGCGTGGGCAAGTCCGCCATCGCATAGGTTGGATTCAGTTGTGCTATGCGAACGCGTGGCTAAGGCCGCGTTCGTGAAGAGGAAACGAAGCAGAAGCTTTCCACGCGCTTATTGCTTCGCGATCGCGTGAGGAGGCTCGCAAACGCGTAGGCTTGCGGAGACTGTGCTACGCGATCGCATGCGAATTTTCACGATCGCGTAGGGTTATTTTCTGGGCAGAAAAATTTGTGCTACGCGATTGCGTGAGTTGGTCCGCGATCGCGTAAAAGAAATCACTGGGCAGAGAGTTTAAGTTTTGAAAATAGGACTTTGTCCCATTTTCTATTTTTAACGATTTGGAGGTCGGATTGAGGCGATATTTGGGAGATTTTCAGAGAAAACAACGGGGTAAGTGTTCTTAACTCAATATCGGTTAAGTTACCCAAATCTATCACCGTTTTTATCATTTAATTGGTGAATTAAGTTGGAAAAGTTTGAAAACCTTCTTGGATAGATTTGAGGATTTGATGGCCGAATTGTTATCGGAATTTAATATTTTTGGTATGGGTAGACTCGTGGTTGAACGAGTGTTTATATTTCATAACTTTTGCCGGATTCCAAGACGTGGGTGTCACAACCCAATTTCACCTAAAGGTCGTGATGGTGCACAATACTACAACTAGGCAATCCAACTAATAAATTAAACATATATCGATTAGATTTAAATCCAAGAAAATAATAAAAACATCAAATTCTACTAATATGTATGCTAAGACCTTGTGTCACAAGTATATGAGCATCTAGTAGATTATACAAAACTCCAAATACTGTCTGAAATGAAATAGACAGAAATGTAAATAAAAGAAGAGACACAGGTAGCTGCAGGACGGCTCAGAAAGGCCAGCTCACCACTATGCCTCGGGATGACGTGGATATGTGATGATAGGTCCTCCACTAGTACCTGTCTCAGATCCTGCACAAAAAGTGCAGCAAGTGTAGTATGAGTACGTAAACAACGTGTACCCAGTAAGTATCAAGCCTAATCTCGAAGTGGTAGAGACGAGATGGCCGACTTTGACACTCACTATGGGTCAATAATAATAATTGAAATAAAACTAGAATATCTAAATCAGCATGATTCACAGAATATTACAATAATTTACTTAACCAACAGAAATAATTAAATTCCTTCAATTCCAATAAATTTTCAATTTATCAATTAGTCTCATTTTCAGAAACAATAATAATTCATTAACAAACAGGAAAAAAACAATTCTTTAAAATTTCAAAGATTTCCAATTTATCAATTAGCTTCGCAAGCTGCAATAAACTATCAAAGTATCATGTAATTATTATTATTAAGCACGATTTTTGCCGAGGACGTACGGCCCGATCCAGAGTGTCGTGTACACTGCCGAGGGACGTGCAGCGCGATCCATAAATGCATCTATCCTGCCGAGGCGCTCGGCCCGATCCACAAGAAAGGAGGACATTTTCTTAGGTACCTCCGGAATGAGAGTATTTATTGCAAGATTTATTCGAGAGGATAAAAATTTATTTCAATAATTAATTAATTTAAACAAAAATTTAAGCATATGAAAATTTCATCTTTTTCTACCTTTTATAACAATTCACAATATATACATCAAATGATTTAATCAATAAAGAATACAATTTACACAAGTAATTCATGCTTTGAGTCCTAAACTACCCGGACTTCAGCATTAATAGTAGCTACGCACGGACTCTCGTCACCTCGTGCGTACGTAGTCCCCCGCAATTAGCAATAATTATTTAATTTAATTCCTATGGTATAATTTCCCCCTCACAAGATTAAACAAGAGACTTACCTTGTCTCAAAGTCCACTTTTCGATTACTGCGTCACGTAAAATTCTCGATTCGGCGCCGAAAAATCCGAAACTATCCAAATATTATACAAAATAATTAATATATGCTCAATAACTCGAAATCGCATTTTTATAAAAATCTAGGGTTTTTACCTAAACCCTTGATTTCTAAGCTTTTCCAGTTAAAATTGACCCATAATCTATGTATTTAACTCAAGGGGTGTAGAATTAACTTACATTAAATTGCTAGTTGAAATCCACTTCTCAAAAGCTCTGAAATCGCGAGGAAATAGAGAAAAAATGGGCTAAAAATGTCGGAGCACCGACTTTTAAACATTCTATCGAACAATGAAAATCTCATCTGCAGCTCATAAGCTGCTTCTGCGGCTCTGCATTTGCAGAAATTCCCTCACAAATGCGGTTTTCCTTTAGCAGGCTTCGTTCGCACCTGCGGTCAGCAGCTCGCTTCTGCGGCTTGTACATCGCACATGCGATGCGCTTGTACATGCGCATCTGCGCCCTTTGCGCTTCTGCGGTGCTCTTCACACACCTGCGGCTGGCCAAGTGCATGTGCGGTTATAGCAGAAGCTGAAAGCTTCAGCTGTGTCCAAGGTTCAAAAATTGATCCGAGCCTTTACCGAATAACGCTCGGGGCCCCGGGGCCCCTGCCCGAATATACCAACAAGTTTGAAATCATAAAACGGACTCGCTCGAACTCTCGGAACGTGTAAAACAACATCAAATCTAATAATCATACTCCAAACCAAATTGATTCAAACTTAAGAACTTCAAGTTCTTCTATTTACTTCCAACGCGCCGAAACATATTTAAACTACTCGGAATGACACGAAATTTTGCGTTCTAGTCTTAATTCACTATACGGAACTATTCCCAAAACTAAGAACTCTAAACGGACTTCAATTATTCAAAAACCTACTCCAAACAAAATTTAAAGAACTTTAAACCTTCAAATAGTTAATTTTTCACTATTAAGCGCCAAAATGCTCCCGGATTATCCAAAACCTGATTCGGGCAGCCCAAGTCCGAAATCATCGTACGAACCTATTGGAACCATTAAATCCCGATTCCGAGGTTGTTTTCTTAAAATTGTTGACCGAAGAAAAACTTGGCCATTTAAAGCCAACTTAAGGAACCAAGTGTTCCGATTTCAACCCAGACACTTCCAAATCCCGAACCAACCATCCCCTCGAGTCATAAATCAATAAAAGCATGTTTGGGGAGTTTTATGTTTTTTTGGGAACGGATTTCTAAAAATTAAAATGACCGGTTGGGTCATTACATTCTCCACCTCTTAAACAAACGTTCATCCTCGAACGGGTTTAGAATAATACCTGGAGTGCTAAATAAGTTTAGATATTTACTGCAGAAATCCTCTTGGACCTCAACGGGAGAACCTGTTTATCCACAATGGCAATTGGCTCCTCTTCATAACCCAAGCTATCATCTAGCTGAACTGTGCTGAAGTCTAAACATGTGACAGGTCAGCATGATACTTACGGAGCATAGATACATGAAAAACCAGATGAACTCCCGATAGACTGGGAGGTAATGCAAGCTCATACGCCACCTCCCTAACTCGTCTCGACGCCTCAAATGGGCCCCTACAAACCTTGGGCTCAATTTTCCGGTTTTCCCAAATCTCATGATTCCCTTCATCGGCGAAACTTTCAAGAGAACTTTTTCACCTATTATAAATGATAAATCACGCGCTTTCTGATCCGCGTAACTCTTATGTCTGGACTATGCTGTGCGAAGTCGTTCCTGAATCAACTTTACCTTTTCCAAGGCATCATTCACCAAATCAATACCATATAACTTAGCCTCACCGGGATCAAACTATTCGATGGGCGAACGACATCGCCGACCATATAAAGCCTCAAATGGAGCCATCTCGATGCTAAATTGATAATTGTTATTATAAGCAAACTCGGCCAAAGGCAAGAAACTATCCCACTGACCTCCAAAGTCAATCACACATGCCCTAAGCATATCCTCCAAAATCTGAATTGTCCGTTATGACTGCCCGTCGGTCTGCGGATGAAAAGCTATGCTGAGCTCTACATGGGTCCGGTAGAGTCCCCAATATACTCTGCACTGCTCTCCAGAAATGTGAAGTAAACTGAGAGCCTCTATCTGATATGATGGAAATTGGCACACCATGCAACCGAACTATCTCCTGAATATTAATCCGGGCCAACCTCTCTGAAGTATACGTAGTCACAATAGGAATAAAGTGTGCCGACTTGGTCAACCTGTTAACAATCACCCAAACTACATCAAACTTCCTCAAGATCCGTGACAACCCAACTACAAAGTCCTTAGTAATGCATTCCCATTTCCACTCCGGTATGGTCATCTGCTGAAGTAGGCCACCTGGCCTCTGGTGCTCATATTTAACTTGCTGACAACTTAGACACCTAGCTACAAACTCAACTATATCCTTTTTCATTCGCCGCCACCAATAATGCTACCTTATATCACGATACATCTTCATAGCACCCGGATGAATAGAATACCTGGAATTGTGTACCTCCTCTAAGATCTTTTTTCTTAGTTCATCCACATTAGGAACACATAGACGACCCTGGAGTCGCAGAACACCATCCGCACCAATAGTAACTTCCTCGGCACCACCTCGTAGTACCGTGTCTCGAAGAACCATTAAGTGTGGATCATCATACTGGCGAGCCTTGATATGTTCAAATAGTGAAGACTGAGCCACAACACATGCAAGAACTCGGCTGGGCTCTGAAATATCTAGTCGTACAAGCCTTTTAGCCAAGGGCTGAATATCCCAAGCTAATGGCCTTTCCTCTACTGAAATGAAAGCCAAACTACCCATACTCTCTGCCTTCCTACTCAAGGCGTCCACAACCACGTTTGCGTTGCCCGAATGATACATGATAGTAATATCATAATCTTTTAGTAACTCAAGCCATCTGTGTTGTCTCAAATTTAGGCCCCTCTGCTTGAACAAATGCTGCAAACTGTGATGATCACTGTAAACTTCACAAGACACCCCATAAAGATTATACCTCCAAATCTTAAGAGCGTGAACAATCGCAGCTAACTCCAAATCATGTACTGGATAATTATTCTTGTGGGGCTTCAGCTGACGTGAAGCATATGCAATAACTCCCTTTTCTTGCATCAATACACAACCCAAACCAACGCGTGAAGTGTCACAATACACTGTATACATCCCCGAATCGGAAGGCAACACTAACACTAGTGTTGTAGTCAATGCTGTCTTGAGCTTCTAAAAGCTCACCTCACAATCATCGGACCATCGGAATGGAGTACCCTTCTGGGTTAATTTGGTCAAGGCGCTGCAATAGATGAAAAACCTTCCACAAATCGACGATAATAACCTGCTAAACCGAGAAAACTCCTGATCTCAATCGCCGAAGTGGGACGATGCCAATTCTGCACTGCCTCAATCTTCTTGGGATCAACCTTTATACCCTCGCTTGATACAATATGCCCTAAAAATGCTATAGACTCTAGCCAAAACTCACATTTGGAGAACTTAGCATATAGCTTTTGTTCGTGCAATGTCTGAAGCACTACTTACATATGCTGCTCATGCTCCTCCTTACTGCGTGAGTAGATCAAAATGGCATCAATAAAGGCAATGACAAATAAATTAATATATGTCCTGAATACCCTGTTCATCAAATTCATGAACACTGTCGGGGCATTAGTTAAACCGAAGGACATCACCAAAAACTCATAATGACCATATCTAGTCCGGAAAGCAGTCTTTGGAACATTCAAATTCAGAATCTTCAACTGATGGTACCCCGACCTCAAGTCAATCTTAGAGAACACCCTGCAACTGGTCAAATAGATCATCAATATGCGGCAACGAGTACTTGTTCTTAATAGTGACTTTGTTCAATTGGCAATAATCAATACACATTCGCATTGTGCCATCCTTTTTCTTCACAAATAATACCGGTGCACCCCAAGGCGATACACTCGGTCTGACGAACCCTTTTTCTAGTAACTCTTCAAGCCGTTCTTTCAATTCTTCCGGAGCCATGCGATAC
The DNA here is from genome assembly GCF_000715075.1 of Nicotiana tabacum. Taxonomy (NCBI): domain Eukaryota; kingdom Viridiplantae; phylum Streptophyta; class Magnoliopsida; order Solanales; family Solanaceae; genus Nicotiana; species Nicotiana tabacum. Next base: position 51,980,058 of record NC_134083.1, read on the forward strand.
AGTAGGATAGTTATAGGCTGGGTATCTGGAGCCAAGTCAATACAAAAATCAATATCACGATCATGTGGAATGCCTGGAAGATCTGAAGGAAATACATCGGTAAACTCCCGAACTACATGCACTGAATCAATAGTA